>NC_039283.1:16657619-16946917 GCF_003368295.1 Carassius auratus
ATGGCTGGCTGCTGGGGTTCCCGTGACCTCTGTGACCTGACCGTCTGGCTCTGTGGGAGTTCCCGTGACCTCTGCGACCTGACAGTCTGGCTCTAGCAACCTGTGTGGCTGGAGAGAAAGAGGTTCTCGCACTTGAGCAAAGTCTTTTAGCTGTTTGAAGTTCAGAAAAGGGTCAAAGTGTTCTAGCAGGTCTTTGTCGATGAGCAATGTATGAGTGTTCATTGGTGGGACATACATGGGATGTATTAGGCTCATCGGAACGATTGACAGGTGAATGGAAACAACCTGTTCAAACTGGATGTCATCCTGTCTGTACACCTGTACATTCAGTTCATAAGTTTGAGGTGTAAGAGTTCGATCTTGTCTCTTAGCTTCAAATTGGAGTCTTTTGAAAAGGTGAAATGAGATCAGGTTTGATCCTGTGTCGATCAGGTCTTTCCTGTTGACTCCTTTTCGGCCCACCCCCTTTTTGACAAGGCTGCCCAGGAATGTTGGCATGAGGGCGGGTGTGACGATCGGTGGGTGGTGAGGACCGGTCTTGTGTAGCTCGCTGCGAAGGCAGGTAGTCAAAACAGCATTTTCTGGTACCTTATGTTTGTGGTACCTGGTGTGAGGACCTGTGCTGTCTCGTTCAGGGTGTGCAGCTGTTGACTGTGGAGCTTGGGTGTTGTTGTCACTTTGTGCTGTAACAGTTAGCTCTGTGGTCTGTAGATGACGGGCAGTGTTCTGGGTGCTTGGCTCATCTTCCTTGTGAGTTTTCATGTGAAGAAGCACTTTCAGCACCCTCAGGATCTCTGTTGTCTCAGACGTGGCTGCACTGTGTTGCCCTCTGCTGGCTTGGAACGGTATTGACTCTCTGTAAAAATGTCTGTGACTGTGGTGTTGTAGGGCGCCATCTAGGGTTAACTCCAAGCAGTGCTCAGAGACAGAGACTTTGGGGTTTTTTACAGTCTCTTCACCAATAGTCTTTTGCTTGGTGCAAGCTTTGTGGGCTAAGTTCCGTAACTCTTGTGTAGTCCTGTTACGGGGACATGCTGGGACTCTGAGATGAAAACTCCAACTGGCATGTAGGTTTAGGAGGAACAGAGTTTTTAAGTTGAAATCCTGTTCCATACCTGGTTCGTTGCATGCTCCGAAGTAGGTGTTTCGTAGCTGACTACAGAAAGTCTGTGGGTTTTCAAATCGGCCCTGTTTGAGGTCCATAGCAATAAGGAGCCCATGGTCTGAGTTTGGATCAGAGAATTCAAGAATCAAAGTCTGTAGCAGTTGCTGGTAGTACGCTTTGACAGTCTCTGGTTGACGATCCAGAAAGCAATGCACATCACGGCTGGACGTGATTTTTAACAGGTACAATGTGTTCACATCTGTCACGTTGGCGACAGTTTGCAAATGAAAGTCAATGGCTTGTAAAGAAGCATGAACGTCATGTCCTCCTGCAGGATCTGGATTGAATGTAGAGATGCTTCTGGCTAGCTTGTGAAGTTCTCTGTGAGCAGTGCAGGATTTAGTGACATGCGTTCTCTGGAAGGGTTCTCTTCCCTCCGTTGTTGACAGGTGTTCTTGTAAGCTGGCTGGTGATTTCTTGAGCCGTGAGCTTACACCCCCTTTTTCAGCTCTGGGTTGGAGTGGCGGGCCAGGAGAAGCTTTGTGGTGTGCGTTTCTCCGATGCAGCCACTCTGTAATCTGTGAGATTGTCTCAGTTCTGTGTGAACAGTGTCAAGTTCATCTTGGAGCTTGTCTCTCTGCAGAGTAAGCTTGTTGAATTTAGCTCGGGCCGCTTGCAAGTGTGTTTTGCAGGCCCAGGTTTTATAGTCTCTTTCTTTCAGTTCAGTCTCTGCTCTTTTTAGGAGAGCGCCACCTTGCTGGAGTTTTTTGTTGAGGTCTTTTCGGGCTTCTCTCTCCAGTTGTTCTCTTTGATCTGTGTCAAGGCGAAGATCTTGCAGGGCATTGTGAAGTCTTTCAACTCCTTTCTGTAGCTCTGGATCTGTATCGTCCTCTTTCTCGCGCTGGTCCTGGGTCTCGAGTAGGAGCTGATCAAGATGACTCTGGGTTGGGGCCTGGTCCTTCCAGGCCTCCTCCGCGATGTTGCTCCGTTCACTGAGCCGTGCCTGGGCGACGAGAATGTGAACTAGGCTTCTGAAGATCCTGGCGAGTTCTCTGTAGTAGTCGCTTTGGTTTGGATCGTGTGCCATCAGTTCATCTAGCTCGGTGTCTAGTTGCTCTGGGTGCTGCAGGTTACTGGCGTCCTTGGGCAGGAAGGGGGTCGTCACTGCTTTCAACCATGTCGAGAGGTGGCCCCCGTGGACTGCTGGACTGGATGACTGGAACATCCTGATTCTCTGTCGGTGAGAGAAGCACAGCACACACACACACAAAAAGACCAATGCAAGTTCATTCTACATTTAACGAGCTATATTCATACGGGCTGTGCCGTTTATGAGAATTTTGGGGCTAACTGATGCAAACAGTCAGACAGTTAAGTAGCCAATTAACTTGGGTCAACGAAGGACCTGAAATGGAGATTTGACAGGCAGTAGCCTAGCGGGTCGTGTGATGACACCGGCTGCTGGTTGTTCTACGATTTAACTTCGTTGGTGGCTCGCAGGTTACTGTCTCTATGTGAAATGAAAGAAACAAAATCACAACAGAACAGAGGGTAGAAAAAGATCAAAGTGAAACAACACTTGAAATGAGATAAAACAATAGAAACACAATGTGTTAGTGAGAATAAGGAGGCCTAAGCCTGCTGCTAGGTTTTAAGATAGGGCCAACAGGTGAGTGGGCTATCTGGGTAGGAAACCTAGAAATATGGTGTGGCTTAAAGAAACAAAAAGGGTCAAACACTTAAAATATATCCGGGGGAATATCTAATATTCTGTGGCTTATAATAAGTGGATGGGGTTTATCACATTGGGTTCACCTGGGTGAATTGAAGTCATTCAGGTGGGAACCAGTGGCTTGGTCAACCTCTCCGGTGCTCCCCAAACACTCAACCGCAGTGTCCCCGGTCCTCCGTTACTCTGGTGTGGTGCCGTCTCGAACGGCTTGTGACTTTTAGCACAACCTTTGGAGTGCCAAAATTGCTGAGGAACCGAGTTTCACTCGCAGCCAGTATCGGTAACACCGGTCGGGCAGCCTTGCTCACTGGAAACCTGAGATGACTGTCCAATCACCGAGGGAGTTCTACAATCAAATACACAAAGGATAAACAAAGGAAACTTAAAGTTAATTAAGGTTTGGTTTGTTTAACATCAATTGAGTAACTATATATGTAGAGAGGAAAGGTAACAGCTTTACCTAATAATAATAAAACAAAACAAAGGAATTATGATAATAATGGTAATTATCAAAATAACCTAAGTCAAAAGAGAGAAGCAAAATAATAAACATCAAATTAAAAGACAGGAATGAAACAAGAGAGAAGGAGTAGCTGGTTTTCACCACAAGGGGGGGGGAGTACTGCTTCTCTGTCTTTAACCTGCTGAGCAGAAAACTTAATTAAAATTAAAAATTCTAAACTGGTTTAAATCAAAATTTAAAATAAGCATGTAAGAATTAAAAGGAAAATCTGAATAATATCCTATAATAACCCATGATAGCTTGTAAGTTATCATTAATAATTAGGAAATTAATCAAACAGGGTGAGATTAATCAAGGAGGGTAGAAGTGGACATGCAATTCAAACAGAATGGAAAAGACAGAGGTCTGTTAGTCGATTTAACAGGAGACTGCCACTAGATGGCTTACCTTCTAAGTGGGTCAAACCGTAGTTGACCTGACACATCTAGATTTCCACTATTAACAATTACATTTTAATTCAAATCATGTTTGAAACAAACTCAAAGTAAATGTAAACAGTCAAAGGCAGGGAACATTCTTTTGTTTCCCTGTAATAATATTCGCACGAGCAAAGCTGTAAATGCAAATACTTAGCGAGAATTTAGACATCTAATTCAAATACATCACAGGGGATTATAAATTAGCAATCAGAGCGCATTATCTGAAATGGCCACAGGATGGCAGCTTTGCACTCATGCAAGCTGGAATCAGAAAGCAGGGCGTACCCTGAAAATTCTAACCCACATGTTCTCTCTGGTGTTTAGATAGAGAAATTACAATTTCAATATTACTTACAAATTATCTGATCGTTGGTCAGGCTGATTTTCTGCATCAAAAATCACAAGTAACAAACCAAAGGTTTTAATCTCTGAGGTGCTATATTAACATAGGTTGAAGGAAGGATCCGTTCACTTCCGAAACATAACTGTAATAAAAACAGGAATTTTCCAACTGTTGACTCCAATAAACATTTATCAAAATAGCACTTATGATTTAAATGTTTTAGGTTTAAAAATCGGGTAGCTAAGCCAATTTTAGACCAGGAGTTTTTATTGTTTATTTTTTTTAATATTATGTGGTTTACCACGAATTCAATAACGATATTTAATAAGCAAGGCCTTTTCCACTGAATCAGAGGAACATCGCTCATGTTCAGATTTACATGTTGCAACTAATAAAAGATTTCTTTATCTTTTAATTATTCATATTAAAATGTTTTCACTGTAAAAAGATTTTGGTCTTTCTTAACAGGATACTTTTAACATTATACTGCAGTTTACTTTCATTAAAAATAACAGTGACTGTACTGTTAAGTTTCTACAAATATCTAGCGCGCTGACTGACCAGCTTTTTGCCTCAGTCAGTTGAGTGAGTTCGCGTCTTGCGACTTATCTCACAAGTAACGTTACATAATTTCATAGCGCACGTGCAGAAATTATTAAAAACCATATACACAGATTGATTGCTCACAAAACGAAGTTTGAAATGCCCACGTTCCTCCACCATCATGTAACAACATTGAGTCTTACAGAGTAATTAACTCAAATGATATATAGGGAATTTGAATAATTAATCAGGAATATGATTAATTTATATCTCAGATGACAGTTACATTAAATTTGATTGATTATGAAAAATAGCTCAATTGCCTATACCAATAAATAATCACAGGGCACTGTAATTTACTCATTAATATGTCAATATTCCATTCTCCATATCAATTGTTGTGATATGCCTTACTGTAAATTAATGCAAATCAAACAGTGGTTTGACCAGCAAACCAAATTGACTATCAATTTCCAATAAAGTTATCACTTATTATAATTCAACATTACATTACATTACAACATTACATACAACAAAACATTATCCTATCCTTATGATAAATTTAGTTTCTAAATTTAGAGCTTGTAGCTATAGATCAGACATCTCAGTGACTCGTAATGTAAGTGGGGAGGAGTCCAAGCCAATCGTCAGTATATGGGTTTTTAATAATTAAACTAGTAATACATCAAACTACAAATCACACAGAGTAAATATGCGTACGACAATACAAACAGTAAGCTTTATACAAGACATAACGGAATCCAAATAAGAGATAGAGAGAGAGAGAGAGAGAGAGAGAAAATAGAATGAGATCACATAAGGAGCTCAGGTATGGAAATCATAGTCAGTAACTTTTGGAAGCCAACAACGATCAGATCACAGCAACAATTTAAAGCAGCATTTAAATCTCCATAGAGAAACTGATACTTGCAAAGTGTCCAATGTGCGTGAGCTGGACATCGGGGCGCGCTGGATCTTTTGAAACCGGCGTGCGCGTGCTGGAGACCGGCGCACGCTGGAGCACGTGGTCTTTTGTTCTGTCCTCGCGCGGTATTTGAAAGGTTCAACAAACAATGTTCCAGAATTGGTCTTCCTTGCGTGGAGAGGCGAATAGTTGAATAAACTTAGTAAACAAAAGAAAAGAAAAGAACGAAAACGAAAGCTTCCAAAGGAGCCATTAAAATGGCTTTTTCTCTCAGCCCCTGTGCTGAGGGGGCTTGTGCTTTGAGCGCGGCCTAAGGCCGTGCGGAAGCAACGTTGGTCGATGCAGGAGGGAAGGGAGTCAGCGTAAGAAGAGAAAGAGCAGACCTTGTTCGGTCGTTCTTATGGCTTGAAATGGTTCACGCCCCTTTTTCGAGGGAACATCCAATGAATGTCCGCGATCTGCAGCGGGAAAAAGTTCCTTTGTCTCTGTGGAAAAAACCCCCTGGTGATCTAGGGCGTGTCAGATTTCCTCAGGGATATTTCTAGCAAGTTTGTAATTCAGATTACATACATTTTTCATTACTTTGCTCTAGATAAATGGGTCTGTCACAGCATGACGATTACACAGATACTAAACATAATATATATAGATGATCAAAACATGAAGTTACATTCAAATGCAGAATTACACATATTTAAAGATTTGCTTAACACATGATAACACTGCAGATAGTCCCAATTTATATGGGAAACATCTAAATGTACCAAAAGGGAATACGTAATACATTTATAAAACATAAAAACAAAAAGGTAATGAATTCATTCCATAGAATGCATTGGGGAGAAGATTTGGCTTCTCTCCTGTCCTGTTGTCCAGGGAGGTCGTAAGGTTTTACGACCTGCAGGGGTGGGGGTTGCAGAAGCATGGCTCTCTTTGAGAAAGTTAAAGTGAGGAGAGACATTTCCTAAAGTATAAGCTAGCAACTTATACTCTTCACATAACAAGGATTAACCATTTTATGCAATCCATACACATATTTAAAATACATATTATTAATAAAATTATGAAAGTAAGGAACTTCTAAGAAAGGTTTCCTTCGTCTTCAGGAATTTGGTTGGGGGTTTTCATTTCTCCTTTGAGGCTTGCACGGTTATCGTAAATTAATTTAAGTCCAGCCAGGCTGGCGCCAGGCCAGGCAATTAGTGCAAAATGGGTTTCATTTTTTATGCCTGAATTTAACCCATGAATCGATGATCTGCATATCTGTTACACAGTCAGTGTACTGTTTGAGTGCGTACATTACTCCGGGATATTGGTTTGTTTGAACTCAGAGGGAGTGTCAGACACATTAAAAAAGTGAACAGCTTAAGTCATTTGTGGATTAATGCGTATTGGAGACGCGAACCATTTAAAATGATTCAGTTCGATTTGATGAACTGAATGATTCGTTCGCGAACCGGATATCCAGCTGCTTTGTTTTGAACTCTCACACAGACACGGAAGAGAAGACAATGCTGAATAATAATAAACGGAGCAATTCCAATAGGGTCCTCGCACTGCAGTGCTCGGGCCCTAATAAAGTCGTCGTTTTTGTTATTTTTGGACTAAAATGTATTTTCGATGCTTCAGAATATTCTAACGGACCCTCTGATGTCACATGGACTACTTTGATGATGTTTTTCTTTCCTTTCTGGACATGGACAGTAGACCGTACACACAGCTTCAATGGAGGGACTGAGAGCTCTCGGACTAAATCTAAAATATCTTAAACTGTGTTCAGAAGATAAACAGAGGTCTTACATGTTTGGAACAGCATAATGGTGAATTATTAATGACATGATTTTCATTTTTGGGTGAACAAACCATTTAATAATTATAATTAAAACCTGGTAATCATGTTTAAATGCATAGACATTTTAACTGAATTTAGGACTGGTGTTGGTGCTTTGTTGATCATTCAGTGTTTCTGTTAAAAAAAAAAAAAAAACAACCAATAATACTGATACGATAACTGATTTGCTCAGTAGATGAGCGCCAGCCAAATGAGATTCCGCTTGCGCATTAGTTCCGCCCAGTACTAAGGATTTATACAGGAAAATACAACAAAGAATATTGTTTAACGCGTACATGTAGCACATCAATTCTGCATTTATGTAAGACTCTCTCTTGCTTGCTCGCACTCTCTCTCTCTCACTTTGCGCAAGTGAAAGAAAGCAAGGGCGACTCATGCGCCTCCACACTAGAGCTCATGTTATGTCAAACACAGGTGCACTGCACGCTAGTATCGGTGTATCTATACTTAAAGAAATTAGTATTGGTACCGTTCAGATATTTTAGTATCGATATTTTGATAAATATCAATATTTTTGACAACACTAAGAGCCACCAACGTCAAGTAGGCATGAGCTTTAATTATTTTATGTAATTGGTATATTTTAGGAGCCTATTTGATGATGGTTAAGTGTTAAAAACAGTGGTGAATGGTACTATATTTATATTGTCATTGATATTGTTATCACAATTAATACCAGAAAATATTGAAAAACAGTTTTAGGTTCATGTCGCCCATCCCTGCTGCTCACACATGAAGAAAGACTGCTCAAAAGTGAGTGAATTCAGACACAGCTGTATACAGTATTGTACTTGGGTTAGATGTTACACACATATTAAATGTCCTGTCAAAATATCAGTTGTAGAGAAATGTTATAATTTTAATCAATAAATCATAATAAACATTTCCCTTTCTTGCAGGCTTAACATTGGACATTTTTTTGCAGGCTTGTATCCATCCTTAAGACATGATGTTACTTTTGCTATGCACCTTTGCTATATAAACTGTTGTATTCTTTTTGTTAAGAGGGATTCTCTGTGATTAGAATGAGGTCCTCCCAGCTGTGATTAAAGCATATTCAAAGGCATTGTATGGAAAGAAGAGATCTAGAGACAGTAGAGATCTTAGTCCCAAGTGATCAAAAGGGATAGTACCAGGAATAGTAATTCATTAGGTCTACCAGTAGAGGCTTTGGGGATAATGCTGTGTTCCAGGCAGGTTTTTGAGTGCGTAAATCACAACTTCAAACCACTAATGACTTTGTAGCATTCCAGGCAAGTCACGCCAAACTGCCTGAGCACAAGGAATTGTAGCTAGATTATTAAATTTATTGCAACGTTTTATTGTCCTAAAGTATATTTCTCACCGCGTACCACTTGCATAAACACTGCATCAGTAGGAAATATTATTCGTAGGGGCTGCCATTGTTGTTTTGCGGGCTATGTGACGTCAGAACTCGGAGTACATCGATCTAGTCCGAGTTCACGGGTGGGAAGTCACGGGTTTGACTGCTGTTCCAGTGCACTTTCACGGGTATAAGTTTGGAAAAACAAGGGTTACGGGTTGCCTGGAATGCGGCATAAGTCACCAGAGATGAGACCCCAGGTAAACTTAAGTCAGGTGAGTAGGGGAATTTCTACCACACAGTGAAAATGTATTGTTTAAATACTTATTAAATCACATGTTCATTATTGGATTAAAACAAAAGATAAGAAAATAAGGAAAAAAAAATATTTGTATGAAAGAAGTAAAATGATTAACAACAGAATGGAAAATCATAACGACAGAAATGTGATTGTGAAAACTCAAGCACCTACCTGGTGCTGTCTCAGTTGAGAGAGATGTAAGCTTAGAGCCACACATGCAGCAGTATTTTGCCTTTTCTGAAGACACATGATTGCATTGAGGGCACTTCATTCTGAAATGATGCCTGCAAAGAGCATGAGAATAAGGAAAGGGAATTTACATATTGTTCCATAACACGCAAACGGTCACATGATTACTAAGAACTCCATATTGCTTTCAGTTTCCATTTGCTTATAAATCAATGTCTGCAGAACACAGCATTATCTGTTACTGACCCTGTCAATAAACAGCAAAGAGGCAACACTTCATCTGTTTAGGACAGACTGTAATAAATGAGGTCCAATAGTCTCAGGGCAGTAGTTTAAATGCTTCTATTCTGCCCTTTGGATTTAATTTAATGGACAAAATAAATAAATAAATGTTAAAATAATTTATGCCATATGCAATTGACACCCTGATGTCAGAAATTGATTGAGATTATTATCATTACTACATTTATTTTATTGTGTTTTTTTTATGTTACTGTTGTTGATGCAGTTTAATAAAAGCAAAGACTTTTTTACTGTTACAGTAATCATGCAGTAATCCTTGAGCATACCAACACTCCCAAACATGGTGAAAAGTGCACCTTTTGTGACTTCCGTAGAAATGTGAGAGTAAGGATATAGAACATGGAAATTAAGCATTAAACTAAATTAAACAACAAATGAACACAAACACACAAACAAATCCATGTGTGAACTAAGAGATCACATAAAAGTGTATATGAACTGGTACTTTTTGTTGGCAGATCAGTGGCCGGTTGCATAAAAGGTTTAGACTATTCTTAAAAATTAGTAATCATTTTTTTTTCTCCTTTCATAACTCGATCATAACTTTTTTAAGTATAAAGCATAGCTGGGTCTAACTTGAATCCGAAAAATAAGACTTCTTGGGTAACTGCTAGCTGGTCAAACTAGACACAGTTTATACAACTGGCCTCAGATTCTCTTACATGTTGCCAATTCCAGGATGTCTTTAAATAAAAAGTATAGGAAGCACAATCCAACTTCAAAAATGAAACTATACGAGGTCTGAATTGTCCAACCTATTTAACACACGAAACTTCTCATCTCACATCTATCGACTTCCTAGCGCCATGATCTGTACAAAACAAGGCAATGTTTTAACATTAAAATCGCACATCAAACAGTTGTTACCCGAATCAAATCGCAAAATGCAACAAACCAGCTACGCTTTTTTCTCCTCAAACAAGTTTACTTGAAACAAGAGTCTGTGAGAGTGTTTATTTGCCTGTAGATAATCAGACGCATTCAGAAGAGCTTACAATTACATCGCTTTCTGGCGGAACACCTGCAGAAGATAAAAGCGATGTGTTTCTTACCCAGTGAAGGAGCGCTTTCACAGATCAAGCACACATTGACACAGCTCAGATGCTCAGGCCAGTTCTTCACAAGCACTGAAGTTGATGAGGAAGGGTTGGGCACTTATTACAACTACTTTCGTTTTGAGGAAAAAAAGGGAGCGTGTATATTAAATCAATGACATTATCGGTATTAATTGTAAAATAATAAAGAAAGCAAGCATTGGTGAAACATCAGCTGAGTATCTCAATGAAATGACAGCTAAAATAATTAGTTTTTTTCAACAACAACAAAAAGTCTAACTGTAGTGATGTGAATGAATCACTTTCGTTCACTTGCATGAAAGCTTCTCGATCTGATATGGGATGTGGTGATGTCCGGTTCGCGAACGAATCGTTCAATTTAACCGATTCTTCTTAGTGAACCGGTTGAACCAGTTAACCAAATCGAACTGAATCGTTTTAAACGGTTCGCATCTCTATTACACATTAATCCACAAATGACTTAAGCTGTTAACTTTTTTAACGTGACTGACACTCCCTCTGAGTTCAAACAAACCAATATCCCGGAGTAATTCATTTACTGACTAAACTGCTGTGAAGAGAGAACTGAAGATGAACACCGAGCCGTCGAGACAGATCACGACTCGTTCACGGATAGGATAATGGGCCAATCCGGCGAAACGTAAATTTACTTAATTACAAATAAACGTAATGGATTATACATAAGTGGAGTATAGTTTTTTTTTTTTTTTTTTTATTGCAGAACTAACACATAATTACAAGCTCAGGGAAGTGAAGCAAGGTTGTATCTATTACAATGAATAAGCAAAGAAACATATATATATATATATATATATATATATATATATATATATATATATATATATATCTTGGATTTGCATACAGCACATTATGTAATTATACATACAGAAAAGAAAAGCATAACAACCTTAAGTCATATCTTTGAATAAATCATCATAATGCATCAAAAAACTTGCACTTTTTTGTTATTTATAAGTCTAAGGGATGAAATAAAAAAATGAAGGTCAGCAAGAAAAAGAGGGAAACTCAAAGGAGACTTAAGCCATTTTTGCTTGTGAATTAAGAATTTTGCATACAAGATAAAGAAATTAACAACATGTTCAAGGGACATCAGCTTTGGGTTTTCATAAAAAAAGATAATCTCTTTGAGAATGAAAGTGTGGGTCACATTTGTAGGGCCAAAAAAAAAAGCATTTAATTCAGCCCAAAATCTATTGGTTACATTACACTCACAAAATAAATGGGTGATAGTTTCCTCCACAAAACCACAAAAAGAGCAAGTCTCATCAATATCAGAATATTTAGAGATGGATAAATTAACAGGATAGATTTTATGAAGGATCTTATAATGAATTTCCTTAACTTTGTTGGATACACAAAATTTACTAGGCAAAAGCCAGGCCTTTCTCCAAATTATGTTTGTTACAAGGGATCCCCAATAGAATTTACCCCTTGGAGAAATCTTTCTCTTCATTTGAAAAACTGTGCGAATATATCTATTGTTGCATTGTTTATCTAAAAAATGTATCTCGCCCAGGCGTAAAGCCGGATAAACACTAATACCTTTACTGAAGTTAAGGTGATTTTTAATTAATTGAATTAAGCCTGCTGGGGTAGCTTTTATCAATGTATTATATTCCTTTGGTGGAACTGGAAAGTTATGGAGATTCAAGAATTGCTTATAGGTTAGAATATGACCAGAATCATCAAAGACAGATAGAATGAAATTAAAATTATTGTTAAACCATCTAGGGAAAAAGAGAGATTTATTTCTAATGATTATATCCGCATTATTCCAAAGGAGAACTTTGTGGGGGGAAAAGCTATGGACAAAACACAATTTCCATGAGAGAAGGCATTGCTGATGAAAATTAGATAAGGAGATGGGAAACTTGCTAGGTAAAAAGTTGCACTTTAATAGGAAAGACAGGCCACCGATTTTGTTAAAGATATTATTAGGAATAAAAAACCATAACGACACTGGATTCACAAGGCACCTTTTCAGACAGTTTACTTGAAAGGTGTTTATAGTATCAGCAAAATCCAAAAAGTCAAGGCCACCTTCACCTCTGGAATTAGAGAGTACTTCTCTTTTCAATTTGTGAGGCCTATTTTTCCAAATGAAATCTAAAAGTATTTTGTTAATTTCCCTTATAGCTTTATCATTGATAAACAAAGAGAGAGCAGGGTATACAAAGTGAGAAAGCCCTTCCACCTTAGATAAGAGGACTCTACCGTATAAAGAAAGATCTCTCTGAAGACAGATGTTAAAGACGTTTTTAGTTTTTGTCATTTTATCAGAAAAGTTTAAAATATGTCTGGTAACTGGATTTTTAGTGATATGGATACCTAGATATTTTACACAGTTTTTAACTGGGATCCCTTCCAATGATGTCTCATCTTTATCATGAATTGAGATAATTTAGATAAGTTTTAGACCAGAAGCACATGAAAATTGATCCACCAATTCCAGAACATTAGGTAACTGTTTTTTATCCTCCAAAAATAATGTGGTGTCGTCAGCTAACTGAGCAATTTTAAACTCACGATCAAATATAGAAATTCCTGTCAAACTATCATTTTGGTTATTCCTTAGACAAAGTAGTTCAGTAGTTCACGATGGATGTCAAACCTTTTGGACGTATCAAAATTAACGATCACTGAGCTGTTAATATCTCTATAAAACATGGATACAGTATTAATAAATGAATTACCAAATCCAAATAACTCTATAAACAAATTTGTGTTCTATGGAATCGAAAGCTTTTTGAAAGTCAAGAAAAAGTATTAGACCATCTGAATGAATTAAGTTAGAGTAATCCAGCACATCTAATACTAACCTTATATTATTAGATATGTGACGGCCTTTCATGAATCCAGACTGAGATTCTGAAATAATGTTATTTAGACCAGTACTTAATCTTTTAGCATAAACAGAGGCTAAAATCTTATAATCTAATGTTAACAAAGTAGTAGGTCGCCAATTGTCGATTAATAATGGGTCCTTGCTTGACTTGGGTATGAGAGATATAACTCCCTGTTTCATTGTAGAGGTCATGTCTCCCTGACTGATGCATTCCTTATACATATAAAATAAAGGCAATTTTATAAACTCCCAAAAGTGAAGATAGAATTCTAATGAAAGCCCGTCAATACCAGGGGATTTACCTTTTTTCATTGAGTGCAGAGCTTGATTAATTTCATCTACTGACAAATCAGCGTCACAAATTTGACTAAACTCATTATCAATAACTGTAATATGGTGTTTGATTGTATCAATTAATTTTTCACAGCTGTCATAGTTAAATTTTGAGTTTTAAAGATTGCTAAAAAAAGAGGTAACAAATTCTGATATTTTTGGGGGGTCTTTAGAGGTAACTCCATCGATGTTAAGTGCTGAAAGAGCTTTCCTCTGTCCGTTTCTTTTTTTCAGGGCAAAAAAATAGCTAGAATTATTTTCCCCCTCCTCAAGCCATTTTGCCTGAGATCTAATATATGCCCCTTTGGCCAACTCTAAGTAAGCTCTGTCGAATTCCAGATTTTTTTTTATTTTTATTCCATATCTTCTTCTTCTGTAATCTTATCTTTAGCCAGTAATGCATTAAGTCTATTAACCAACTCTGCATCAGTTTTATGTTTAATATCTTTAAGTTCCTTGCTTCTTAAATATATCTAGCTTTATATTTAAAGAACTCCCAATTTTTTTATATAATCTCTGGTTGATCCGGTAAATAATTATTTGGTAAGATTGATGATACTATTATTAATATTTTTGTCTTGTAACAATTTATTATTAAGTTTCCAATAACCCCTCATTCTTGGGTTATCATTGATGTCGCTTAATTTTATTGCAACTAATTTATGATCTGATAAGGGGGCTGTGACATGAGAAGCATCTTTTACATATTTAAGGATAGAAGATGAAATTAGAAAAAAATCAATCCTAGACCTGAGAGATAAACTTCTATTGGACCAGGTACAATCTTTTGTATAAGGATTAAAGAACCGCCATGCATCAGTAAGAGAGAGATCGGAGCACAGGGAAAAAATTAGAGTTGTTCCGATTCCGATACTAGTATCGGAAATATCTCCGATACCACAACAAATTCTGGCATCGGCATCGGCGAGTACATGAACCCATATACCGATCCGATACCATTTTCTTAAAAAAGACCTAGTTATGACCGCAAGCTTTGCCTAACCGCTGCACGGTTCTTCTTCGCTGCTCAAAATGCATTGAAAACACAGGAAGTTGTGCTGTGTTGCCACAAGCAACCCCTGTTTAGAGCAGCGAAGAAGAAATGAAAACGCGTTAGCAGCCCTTATCTATATATGACTGGATCACTCATCACATTCTAAACTGCCAAAAGACAGTGAAGCCGCTTCTATATTATAGATCAGTGATTAGCAGTATGTCTCTGTAGTACCGGTAGTTACAGACTCTCGAGTATATTCAGTACCGGCAGCTGCGTTCAGTCGCTTCCGTGCAAGTCAAAGCGCAGGGCTCCAGACAGTAGCCGAATATATACTAGTGTCTGTGAATATTAAACTGCAAAATACTATTTAAATATTACTCCCGCAAAATCTACATCTCTGTGGGTGACTGGCACAGATGCGCGAGAGCTCGCTGTTTTGTAGTCTCTGCTGTGTGTCATGAGGACACGAACGCATAAACCGTCACTTCATGAGAATTTACCGTTTCATTTGAGAATACTGTCATATCATAAACACAGACACTCAAAGATCTTCATGGCAGCCCATTAAAATAAATGTTTGGTTTACATGAGTAAATTGACAATATATAAAGCTACTGTTGTAGCCTACAGTAATAATAATACATCTCTATAATAATAATAATTATGCCTAGATGGTTGCTTGTTTTTTACTTGTTTTTTACTTGTTAGAGATTATCTGATTAATAGATCTTTTTTTATATTCCTAGACTTATTTGTTGCAGTTTTTTTATACAGTTATATTGTAAAACTTAAATACCTTTTTTAGTTTGCGGTGTTAGATTTTTGGCTGCATTTGAAGTTCTTTTTTGCATAAGAAAATAAATAATACTGTCAAATTCATGTTAGATAATAAAAATACTGTAATAAATACAGTAGTTCACCATGTATTTGTTCATGTTTTATTGAGGGATCTGTCTGAAGCACACCATAAAAAAATTCTAGCAATTTACACAGGGCTAGTAGTATATACAGCTGTATATACAGATATACACCCAGGTATCGGATCAGTACTCGGTATCGGCCGATACCCTGAGCCCAGGTATCGGAATCGGTATCGGGAAGAGAAAAAGGGTATCGGAACATCTCTAGAAAAAATGAGGTCATTATTCATCCTACTATCAAGTTTAGGGGGATATTTATCCAGATGATCGTCCATAAATTCATTAAAATCTCCCCCCAAAATAAAATAATCATTATTATATTTTTTGTGCAACTTTTTAAGCTTGTCCACTAGATGAGAGAACATTACTCTATCACGAGAGTTGTGTCCATATACACAACAAGCTATAAAGGTGGCGTTATCTTGTTTTATTTCAACACAAACCCATCTGCCTTCATCAGAACATGGGACTGCTATAGTTTCTAATACAGTCCCTTTAAATCTGTGTAACATTATAGCAGTCCCAGCCGAGTGGCTACTGCCATGACTAAAGAAAATTGAGTTTCCCCATTGCATTCTCCAAAATGTAACATCTGTTTCCCCTGAATGAATTTCTTGAAGAAAAATAAGATCAGCTGCACTTCTTTTACAAAACAAAAAAAATTGCTTTTCTTTTCAGATTGTCCCGCAACCCTATAACATTTAAGGTTATGACTGACAAGGAGTTAAACGAATACTCCATAACAAGAACAAGAATAAGAGAAAATAACAAAAATATTAGCTACTTTAATTCGACTTACTGTAGCTACCAGAATGTAAAGGGAGAGGTGGATAATAACCATAGCGCATTGTTAATGAGGTGATAAACAAAATAGGGATATTAATTGTAACGGTAACAATTAAAGAACAACAAAAATAGTTACCTTCTTATGTATGCACAACTAAAGAATTTTTGCACCGTTTATATTGTTAGTCAGGATTCATCTTTTCAATTTTTGCATGAGAAAAGTAACAAGTGCAAGCAGCAGCTCATCTTACACGACATCAGAATAGAAGATTTGTTTCCCATCAATCAAAGCAAATGAGTTGCGAAAGGTTGCCTTCTTGCCCTCCTCCCTTGCCTTCTTCACAAGAGGCCACAGTTTATCCCGCGCTTCTCTATCTTCAGGAGACAGCGGCTCCGAGAGATGCAGTTTATTATCAGTTAGAAACTTGCAACCTTTAGCAGCACAGCAAATGATGCAACGACTGCGGCGCTGTGAGAACAGAATTATGATCGATCTGATCCATCCGTCCACTTCGGACCCAGACGATGAACGACATCGACACACAGAGCAATCTCCCCTAAGATGTTGAGGACCAAACTTCAGACATCCTCGTTGTCTTTTTCCACAACGCCGTGCAACTTTAGAAACCATTGCCAGCTGTAACGTCTACATTTTTGTACACTTGCTTTCAGTGATTTGTGGACCTCAGATTCCAGATGATCGATAGCCTCTTTATGCACGCCAACATCCAAAATAAGCTGTTGCACCATCGCTGTTAGACTTTTGACTTGTATGGAAGGTGCCTCGGTGATGGTTTCAATCGCCGAAATCTTCTGGTACGTTTTATCTAATTTTGAATCAAGCTCACGAATAGCAGCCAAGACATTCTCATTTCCGTTACCACTAATGTTAGATTCTGCGCGTTAAGTTTTTTTTGCCGCTGGCTTCTGAGGAGTGTCCGGGAGGGATGTGACAATAACCTCATTTTCGAAATTTGGACATCCGTCAAACCACTGTGATTCTGTAACTTTCTTAAGTTTAGATCCAGCACTACTCGAGGCTGATGCTGAATCCTCAAATTGAACAATTGAGCCAGATGCGTCGGAGGACATGGTGTCAAGCCAATCTTGTTTAACTTTCTTCTTGCCTTTTTTTCCCATGCATAAAGATGTCAAATCAGGATCACATAACTTTTTTCACATCTTTTTTCACGTTATCACCAGTCCAATTAATAGGTTATCACCACTTCACCTTTATTTCCCTGAAGAGCAAAGATACGCTACCACCTACACCGCCGCCATCTTGGCCTCCCCAACCCATAGCTGGAGTATAGTTTCTGCGCTGATGAAGACTAATTTATTGACGTCACAACTGAAGTATCCTAGTTTGCAGATCACTGCCTATATGTGTTGATGCATTAGATACAAAAATCCAAATAGTAAGAAATGTATCAGATTATAATGATGTTTTAACTGAGTGATAGTGATGTGTCGTTCTTGAACGATTCGTTCATTTTGAACGAATCTTTAATGTGACTCGAAAAGGATGAGTCGTCTTGAGTCGTATCGCATGCGCAATATTCTATAGGTTCTGTTCTGCTAGTAGTAACCATAGACAGTAAAAGAAATGGACACAGCGACCCCACTGGATTCAACGGAGACAAATGAAGTCAAATAGAAGCAGCACTTCCTGGGGGTCCGGTGTACTGTGCAGACTCAAACTGAGCTTGATCACTTAGATGTCACGTGAGCAACCTGTAAGTTTTCTAATCGCTGTGCCAAGAGAAATCTGAATCAACCACAGAATCTTCCAGACATTGTTGAATAATTTTGTCCCGTTGCTTTTATGAACTCTCTATTTTTCCCTTGACTTTATGCTTCTACGTCCCCCAGATAGCCTCATAGATAGTAAAAGATTCCCTGCGAGCTTCTCCTTCTGTCCATACGGTAATTTCTCTACTGTGCGACAGAGAGTTGCAGGTTATGACGCAATCGCTAGCCTATTTTTACAAAAACTGCTTCTATGGGACCATAACGTAAGATACAAGGTAATGGAGCCTTTTATACATTTTCGTGATTCTTTAGAAATAATTAATGGACAAATGCAGTCTATAAACGCCTCAGATGTAAAGTTATTCGCTGTCAAAGTGACGCCAAAATCAATGGGAGTCAATGGACTGCTAACAGCAGGTGGGGGTCCGCTAGTCAATGGAGGCGCCCAGGGGTGCTTCAATAAAATATGAAACCCTGTCCCCCTGGTAGTAATGGGCTAGTTGCATATCTCCACCATCTTGGATTTCCGGTCTTGCGAGTGTGTGCAAAGATACTTCTGGTTTGTTAAACGTCAGTGCAGAGAACAGGTGAAATCCAAATATTACCTTCTATATATTTACAGGATTTATAATATAATTTCAACTGCAAAGAAGACACACACTGCTATTATCACTATACTATAAATGTTAACTGAGCCAGTGGATTTGAAACTTGTGTATGTTTGGGTCTGGTGAATGAATTAAATACACTAATGTTCACTACTGTTCACGAGATGAAAGTTGAACTCATGGTGTGTATACACAGCTACATAATGTATTTGTATCTTACCAAATATTTGAATGTACAAATTACTTATTTCTCGAAAATGTTTGTATGATATTGATTTTTTTAAATGAAATATTTACCTCTTGAGATGTGGGCTGCGATTTAAGTATCCATTTCTCAATTGTGCACACACATCAGTTTGTTATATCATTATTTTCACAACATATTTTATTATTTTACACAGTAAACTAATAAATGACTAATTTTAATATCTGTTTAATCTGATAATTAATGCAAAAGAATAACAACATACATGCGCTGCTCATAGACAGATAATAATTTATGCTGCAGATCTTTCACAAAACAAACAGATAAAAACACACATGAATGCAAACAGTGATCTTTTAATTAATGCAAACCTACCATAATTAAATTATGTTTAATTGTACAGTTACATTTATAAATTATGTTATCAAATAAAGTTAATAAAACATGCTTTTCAGAATTCTCTATGCGTCTTGTTTGACAGTTAGAAACCTTGATCTTACATTGTCTCTAATTGCATCCTCTGCAGAGGTGTAAAATACTGGAGTAATTTTACTTCATTACTGTACTTAATTATTACTTTTGGGGATTTGTACTTTACTCAGCTATGATTTAAACTGACTACTTGTACTTTTACTTGATTACATTTCTGAAGAAAAAAACAGTACTTTTTACTCCTTACAATTTTAGTTCATCTTGAAAAGTACATTATATTTTTTATCTGATCTTATGCACATTAAATAATGTAAACAGAAGCTCAAACGTATGTCTGACGTGAGAACTAATGATCACAGTTTTCATGCATCAAACACACATTTCTACTTCAGTTATGACTTTCATCTATAAATGTCTGGCTTCAGAAGTTCACCATCAAATCAGAAGAATAATATTGAGGAAGGAAAGTAAAACAGTTTATTGATAATTTGTTCTGTTTTGATAGAGCCATTAGCTGTGTAATATATTAGCTGAATGAACAAAACTGAGTGCTAATAAAATCAGTGATGAGAATTTAAATACTATTAATATTCTTGTTGGATTGTTTTTTATTTATTAAATGTTACAAACATTATATGCTAAATTAATAGTAATTCATGTTTAGTGGAGTTCTTACCAGGTGATGGATAAGTTGTATTTACAATATATATGTGGCGAGTGGGGCGGGGCCGAGAGCCGTGGGAACGGAGCGAGGCCGGTCGAGTGATTGGGAAATGAACAACACCTGTTGTTTCATACCAGTGTCCGTGGTAAGAAAATGATCGCTCTGAGACGCTGCCGAAGTGAACGAGTCTTCAGAGAGTTGAAGTGAACGAAGTGTGCAAGAGAGCGAGACGCAGCCTCCGTGTTGCCAGATCCAGCTATTAGAAGTGTGTTTTGACTTGGTTTTCCACTTAATTTAACACTCAAGTTAATAAAGTAGGAAGTTGCGGTTTAGGATCAGTGATAACTTTATCTTATCTAATTTGCTAAATATTTGAAATAGTTTCGGTTTATTTTATTAATTAATAGGTTTTTGTTCATTTTAATAGCAACATCTGGCAACATTGCATCACCAGCATTAGTCTGGCATTAATCAAAAAAGACAGCGATGGTTTACACTAAGTGCAAATATCTATATATACTATCTATACTATCTTATAATAGCAGGATTTTCTGCTATTTATACTACTTACTGCAAATAGTGGCAATTATCTGCAACTAAGTATTGTAGTACATTATAAAACAGTACGCAATAATAACTTATTGAGTCTAATATAATGGATGCCACCTTATTGGGACAATAAAGCCCTCCTTACATCTACCTGTAACTTTTTGATTATTTACTTAATTTTTATTGAAAATAAATGCTTTTCTGATGTGATTTGAAATTTGAAAAGAGAGAAAGGGTTTGGCCAAAAGGCAGTTTCAAACTCGGGTTGAAAATCGTGATGTACAAATGTCGTACAAAATATGTACGACACACGCTTTACCTTCTGCACCACTGTCAACAACAACTGATAAAACGATCCACCTTATAAATATAGTCAAGTATTAACAAACTTTTTTATGCAATAAATAGGGCATGATTTAAAAATCTCTCCAGAAACGTCTACATTTCTGTCTCTTTTCAAGTGTTAATAGTGTATATGATTAGTTGTATTTATATAGGGGTTATTATAGCACAATTCTATAATAACGGGTTATTGAACTTCTTTTCATTTGACAAGTTTTTAGACCATTGTACTTTACCCTTGATGATGGACACTTTAAAAAAGGAGGAGTTACAGAGTTAAATTTCTTATGTATACTATAAAACTGTCTCATCTGAGAGGTCCACACCTGAATATCCTCTGGTCCACTGAATTAAGTGTGTGCTCTGCCTGTGAATCCACCCCATCGCCCAACTGTCCACACCTCTCATGAGACGGAGCTGAATGAAACAGCACATTTGTTCCCAGGTAAATATTGGTAACAGACACAAGTAGAATCAGTATATTTTATGTCCAATGGTGTTTCTTTATCTAGACAAAGGACTGAACCTAAGTGTAAGAACCTTTCACACAGAGTTGTAGCTTTTCTGACACAAAGGCCAGTCATTCTAGCAGGTCATTTGGCATGCTAATGTAACTTGAAATACTTGGAGCAGCTATCAGTAACAGAAGTATGGTGTGAAAGTCACATCCATGGGCCCAGTTCTTCAAAAGTGATCCAGATTGATAAATCCCATGTCTTGATGTGTGGAATCAAGGATTTCATTTGAACTGGTCCCTGATCACAGATACAGAAACATGGCGTTTTCAAATTAGATCATATTGAACCAGATTAGACTGATTTGAAAACAGTGCGCATCAGGCAAGTATACAGAGATTTACAGTTCATTCTTCTTCTTGTTATTAGGGGCCAAGCACCGAAGGTGCGAAGGCACCTATTGTGTTTGTTGGCGTTATTAGGGGCCAAGCACCGAAGGTGCGTAGGACCCTCTTGTTTTTGTTGGCGTTCTTATTATTATTATTATTATTCTTCCGACTGGGGGTCTATGGCAGCCCATAGAACCGAATGCGGGAAAGTTGTAATGGTTTGACATTCTTATAGAGGACAGTGCCAACATTAAGTACACCAATTTTGGTGTGTCTAAGACATTCCCTCTAGCGCCACCAACTGTCCAAAATTTCACTTTAATTTTGTTAATAACTTTTTGACCGTAAGGCCAATCATCAAAATTCTTTTTTCATCTGATTTCTGAGCTCATGCCGATTCGATTGCACCATAGCAAATCATTTTCCGTCATAGAAATGTGGCCGCCATTTTGAATTTTTTTAAAAACCTACTTTTTCGAACTCGTCCTAGACGGTTTGTCCGATTCACACGAAAATTGAACCAGATCATCTTCAGTCAGTGCTGACCAAAAGTTATGCAAATCAAATTGATTCGTCAAACCGTTTTCGATAAACGCTCAAACAAATTTTACGTAACGCTTGCAAAAACAGTCGTAAGGCTGTATCTATGCAACGATTTATTCTATTCTGACCAAACTTGGTACATGTCATAACAAGCATGACCTGAGGCTACATGCTGTGTTTCGGCGCAGCGCCACCTACTGGTCCAGAGATATGAAAAATTGCTATTTTTGCTTATAACTTTTGAACAGTTTGTCAAAAAATCATAACATTTGTCTTGTTAGATTCAGGGCTACATGCCAAGTCGACTGATATCCAATTTTACCATTTTGGCCATTTTGACTGTCGGCCATTTTGAATTTTGTGCTAAAATGCTGTATTTTAAGAACACATCAACGGATTGTTACGAAACTTGGTATGGGTCATCAGCACAATGTCCTGAAGGAGCGTGAGAAGTTTCGAAACAGCGCCACCTAGTGGTGATCTTCTTTTTTTAAATGCTTATAACTTTGGGTGTGGTCGACTTATTTTCACCAGACTCATTAAATTGGACTCCTGAAACCTTACCGAGTCCTACGATACCAAACATGCTAGGTTTCGCCTTACGGTTTGTGTAGCGTTGTGATTTAGCGCTTAAAAAACATTTGGCTATATCTTCGAAACCGCTTGTCTGATCGAGACGAAACCACCATCAGAAGTTCGGAAACATAGGTCGATAGCTATACGCCAATGCCCAAATGCCAAAATATTGATAGTAAGGGGTAGTAATATTCAATCAAAGTCAAGAGTCAGTCATTTTTTACATGCTTTTTCATGTAAATGTCTATAACTCTGAAGTGAATTGAGATATTTTCACCAAAATTGACACACATATGTATGGGCTCACTCTGAGGACACATAAAACAAATGGTTGGACTGAGCCTCTTGGTGGCGCTATAATAGAACAAAACATGAAATTCCCATTGACTTCAATACAGTTTTGTGAAATAAAATGCTATACTAAACAAATGCATTTGTGTAATAATACGAAACTCAGAATGTGCCAACAACAACATCCCCTGAAGGTACTCAAAATATTTTGAAACACCTAGTGGTCAAGTTATAACTCAATTTACATAAAGGCTAATAACTTTTGAAAAGATCTGGCTATTGACATGACGCTGATCTTAATAGATTCCTTGGGTCAGGCCGAGAACATAGATACCAAGTTTTCCTTATTTGGCTGAACTTCCTGTCCGCCATTTTGATTAATGTTGAAAACCTACTTTTTCGAACTCCTCCTAGACCGTTAGTCCGATTTTCACCAAATTTGACATGGATCATCTTCAGACCATTCTGGCAAAATGTTATGGATTTCGTGTCAATATACGAAACGGTTCTCATTTAGCGCATCAACGAATCAGCTGGAAGGGTTCCAAAATGCATTTGAGGCTGTATCTCTGCAAAGCTTTGACATATTTGCAAAAAACTTTGTATGTGTCATCGTCACCTCACACTGACCATTTCAAACTAATTTGGTAACAGCGCCACCTATTGGTTACACGTGATAAGCCAATAAATCCTATTACTAGTTGTTGTGTTTATTGTTTTCAAGCCATTTTGCCTAAAATAATCTTAAAACTGTCTTAATTACTCATTCCTGCCGTTCGTCTGAAGCTTGCTTCTGTAGTGCTTGGCCCCGTTATTGCTGCTTGCAGCTATATTTATTATTATTATTATTCTTCCGACTGGGAGTCTATGGCAGCCCATAGAACCGAATGCGGGAAAGTTGTTTTGGTTTGACATTCTGATAGAGGACAGTGCCAACATTAAATACACCAATTTTGGTGTGTCTAAGACATTCCCTCTAGCGCCACCAACTGTCCAAAATTTCACTTTAATTTTGTTAATAAATTTTTAACCGTAAGGCCAATCAACAAAATTAGTTTTTCCTCTGATTTCTGAGCTCATGCCAATTCGATTGCACCCTATGACGTCATTTTCCATCATATAAATATGGCCGCCAATTTGAATTTTTTGAAAAACCTACTTTTTCGAACTCGTCCTAGACGGTTTGTCCGATTCACACGAAAATTGAACCAGATCATCTTCAGGCAGTGCTGACCAAAAGTTATGCAAATCAAATTGATTCGTCAAACCGTTTTCGATAAACGCTCAAACAAATTTTACGAAACGCTTACAAAAACAGTCGTAAGGCTGTATCTCTGCAACAATTTATCGTATTCAGACCAAACCTGGTACATGTCATAACAAGCATGACCTGAGGCAACTTGCTGCGTTTCGGCGCAGCGCCACCTACTGGTCCAGAGATATGGAAAATTGCTATTTTTGCTTATAACTTCTAAACAGTTTGTCCAAAAATCATAACATTGGTCTTGTTAGATTCAGGGCAACATGCCGAGTCGACTGATATCCAATTTTACCATCTCGGCCATTTTGACTGTCGGCCATTTTGAATTTTGTGCTAAAATGCTGTATTTTCAGAACGCATCAACGGATTGTTACGAAACATGGTATGGGTCATCAGCACAATGTCCTGAATGAGCGTGAGAAGTTTCGAAACAGCGCCACCTAGTGGTGATCATTCTATTTAAAATGCTTATAACCTTGGGTGTGGTCGACTTATTTTCTCGAGACTCACCAAATTAGACTCCTGAAACCTTACCGAGTCCTACGATACCAAACATGCTAGGTTTCGCCTTATGGTTTGTGTAGCGTTGTGATTTAGCGCTTAAAAAACATCTGGCTATATCTTTGAAACCGCTTGTCTGATCGAGACGAAACCACCGTCAGAAGTTCGGAAACATAGGTCGATAGCTAAACGCCAATGCCCAAATGCCAAAATATTGATAGTAAGGGGTAGTAATATTCAATCAAAGTCAAGAGTCAGTCAATTTTTACATGCTTTTTCATATAAATGTCCATAACTCTGAAGTGAATTGAGATATTTTCACCAAAATTGACACACATATGTATGGGCTCACTCTGAGCAAACATAAAAAAAATGGTGGGACTGAGCCTCTTGGTGGCGCTATAATAGAACAAAACATGAAATTCTCATTGACTTCAATACAGTTTTGTGAAATAAAATGCTATACTAAACAAATGCATTGGTGTAATATTACGAAACTCAGAATGTGCCAACAACACCATCCCCTGAAGGTATTCAAAATATTTTGAAACAGCGCCACCTAGTGGTCAAAAGTTATAACTCAATTTACGTAAAGGCTAATAACTTTTGAATAAATCTGGCTATTGACATGACGCTGGTCTTTGTAGATTCCTTGGGTCAAGTCGAGAACATAGATACAAAGTTTTCCTTATTTGGCTGAACTTCCTGTCCGCCATTTTGATTAATGTTGAAAACCTACTTTTTCGAACTCCTCCTAGACCGTTTGTCAGATTTTCACCAAATTTGACGTGGCTCATCTTCAGAAAATGCTGGCAAAAAGTTATGGATTTCGTGTCGACATACGAAACGGTTCTCATTTAGCGCATCAACAAATCTGCTTGAATGGTGCCAAAATGCATTTGAGGCTGTATCTCTGCAAAGCTTTGACATATTTGCACCAAACTTTGTATGTGTCATCGACACCTCACACTGACCGTTCCAAACTAATTTGGTAACAGCACCACCTATTGGTTACACGTGATAAGCGAATAAATCCTATTACTAGTTGTTGTGTTGATTGTTTTCAAGCCATTTTGCCTAAAATAATCTTAAAACTGTCTAAATTACTCATTCCTGCCGTTCGTCTGAAGCTTGCTTCTGTAGTGCTTGGCCCCGTTATTGCTGCTTGCAGCTATATTTATTATTATTATTATTCTTCCGACTGGGAGTCTATGGCAGCCCATAGAACCGAATGCGGGAAAGTTGTTTTGGTTTGACATTCTGATAGAGGACAGTGCCAACATTAAGTACACCAATTTTGGTGTGTCTAAGACATTCCCTCTAGCGCCACCAACTGTCCGAAATTTCACTTTAATTTTGTTAATAACTTTTTAACCGTAAGGCCAATCAACAAAATTCTTTTTTCCTCTGATTTCTGAGCTCAAGCCAATTCGATTGCACCCTATACCGTCACTTTCCGTCATAGAAATATGGCCGCCATTTAGAATTTTTTTAAAAACCTACTTTTTCAAACTCGTCCTAGACGGTTTGTCCGATTCACACGAAAATTGAACCAGATCATCTTCAGGCAGTGCTGACCAAAAGTTATGCAAATCAAATTGATTCGTCAAACCATTTTCGATAAACACTCAAACAAATTTTACGTAACGCTTACAAAAAGAGTCGTAAGGCTGTATCTCTGCAACGATTTATCGTATTCAGACCAAACCTGGTACATGTCATAACAATCATGACTTGAGGCTACTTGCTGCGTTTCGGCGCAGCGCCACCTACTGGTCTGGAGATATGGAAAATTGCTATTTTTGCTTATAACTTCTAAACAGTTTGTCCAAAAATCATAACATTGGTCTTGTTAGATTCAGGGCAACATGCCGAGTCGACTGATATCCAATTTTACCATCTCGGCCATTTTGACTGTCGGCCATTTTGAATTTTGTGCTAAAATGCTGTATTTTCAGAACGCATCAACGGATTGTTACGAAACATGGTATGGGTCATCAGTACAATGTCCTGAAGGAGCGTGAGAAGTTTCGAAACAGCGCCACCTAGTGGTGATCATCCTTATTTAAATGCTTATAACCTTGGGTGTGGTCGACTTATTTTCTCGAGACTCACCAAATTGGACTCCTGAAACCTTACCGAGTCCAACGATACCAAACATTCTAGGTTTCGCCTTACGGTTTGTGTAACGTTGTGATTTAGCGCTTAAAAAAACATCTGGCTATATCTTTGAAACCGCTTGTCTGATCGAGACGAAACCACCGTCAGAAGTTCGGAAACATAGGTCGATAGCTATACGCCAATGCCCAAATGCCAAAATATTGATAGTAAGGGGTAGTAATAATCAATCAAAGTCAAGAGTCAGTCAATTTTTACATGCTTTTTCATATAAATGCCCATAACTCTGAAGTGAATTGAGATATTTTCACCAAAATTGACACACATATGTATGGGCTCACTCTGAGCAAACATAAAAAAAATGGTGGGACTGAGCCTCTTGGTGGCGCTATAATAGAACGAAACATGAAATTCTCATTGACTTCAATACAGTTTTGTGAAATAAAATGCTATACTAAACGAACGCATTGATGTAATATTATGAAACTCAGAATGTGCCAACAACACCATCCCCTGAAGGTACTCAAAATATTTTGAAACAGCGCCACCAAGTGGTTAAAAGTTATAACTCAATTTACATAAAGGCTAATAACTTTTGAATACATCTGGCTATTGACATGACACTGGTCTTTTTAGATTCCTTGGGTCAAGTCGAGAACATAGATATCAAGTTTTCCTTATTTGGCTGAACTTCCTGTCCGCCATTTTGATTAATATTGAAAACCTACTTTTTCGAACTCCTCCTAGACCGTTAGTCAGATTTTCACCAAATTTGATGTGGATCATCTTCAGACCATGCTGGCAAAATGTTATGGATTTTGTATCGATATAAGAAACGGTTCTCATTTAGCGCATCAACAAATTTGCTGGAAGTTTGCCAAAATGCATTTGAGGCTGTATCTCTGCAAAGCTTTGACATATTTGCACCAAACTTTGTATGTCTCATCGACACCTCACACTGACCATTCCACACTAATTTGGTAACAGCGCCTACTATTGGTTACACGTGATAAGCCAATAAATCCTATTACTAGTTGTTGTGTATGTTGTTTTCAAGCCATTTTGCCTAAAATAATCTTAAAACTGTCTTAATTACTCATTCCTGCCGTTCGTCTGAAGCTTGCTTCCGTAGTGCTTGGCCCCGTTATTGCTGCTTGCAGCTATATTTATTCTTCCTCTTCTTCCACCCCACGTCTATGGTAGCCCATAGAACCGATTGCGGGAAAGTTGTATAATTTGGCACACTAATAGAGGACTGTCTGAACATTAACCGTAGCAAATTTGAAGTCTCTAACTCAAACTCTCTAGCGCCACCAATTGTCTAAACTTTCAAAAATTTGATGCTAATAACTCTTGAACCGTAAGCCACAAAATGAAAATTCTTTTTTCCTGTGATTCCTTGGCTCATGCCGAGTCGAATGGACACCAAAATTCAAAAATCGCAAGGTTTAGTTTTTTCGCTATCGTCAAATGTTCGTAAAACCTACTTTTTCGAACTCGTCCTAGGCCGTTGCACCGATTGTCACGAAAATTGAATCAGATAATCTTCAGACCATGCTGGCTAAAAGTTATGGAATTCAAGTTGATTTCTCAAACCGTTTCCGAATAGCTCATGAACGAATTCTTCGAAAAGCACGCAAACGTGAACGTGAGGCTATATCTCCGCAACGGTTTGGCCTATTGAGACCAATCTTGGTGGGTCTTATAACAACCATTCCCTGGGACTACCTGCAGTGTTTCGGCGCTGTGCCCCCTAGTGGTCAGGAGATATGAAAAATGCATGTTTTTGCTCATAACTTCTGAACGGTTTTGCCAAAAATCACAAAAGTGGTGTCTTTAGATTCAGTGCATCATTCCGAGTCGAATGATACCGAATTTTCCCAATTCGGCCATTTTGGGCGTCGGCCATTTTGAATTTAGTTGTAAATTGCTGTATCTTAAGAATGAAGTTCCGTATCATTTCGCAAATAATTACAAAAATGTCCGGCTCCATGCCCTGAATGTACACAAAAAAATTGGGGGCAGCGCCACCTTGTGGTCAATAGTTATAACGATTTTTCGAAAAACGCTAATAACTTTTGCATACATTAGCCTATTGTAACAAAACTGATGTTGATAGATTCCTTGGGTCATGCCGAGAACACCGATACCCCATTTGTCAATTTTGGCAAAATTTCCTGTCCGCCATTTTGATTCATGTTGAAAACCCACTTTTTCGAACTCCTCCTAGACCGTTGCTCAGATTTTCACCAAATTTGATTTGGATCATCTTCAGACCATGCTGGCAAAAAGTTATGGAATTTGTGTCGATACACGTAACCGTTTTCAATTAGCGTACCAACGAATTTGCTGGAAAGATGCCAAACTGCATCTGAGGCTGTATCTCTGCAAAGGTTGGAGATATTTACACAAAACTTAATATGTGACATTGTCACATCACATTGACCACGCCACATCATTTTGGTCACAGCGCCACCTATTGGTCAAGAGTAATAAACCAATCAATAACCGCTAATTATTACATTTCCAATAATGCTAATAACTTTTGATTGCATTAGCCTATTATCATGAAACATGTCTCAAAATGTTCCTTGGGACATGCCGACAACATACATACCAATTATGTCATATTAAGCAAAACTTCCTGTCCGCCATTTTGATTCATGTTGAAAACCTTTTTTTTTAAACTCATCCTCAACCGTTTGTCTGATTTTCACCAAAATTGAATCAGATCATCTTCAGACCGTGCTGACAAAAAGTTATGGATTTCGTGTCAATAGACGAAACCGTTTTTGTACAGCGCTGCTTCAGATGTCAGGCATCTTCACAAAATGAGTCTGAGGCTATATCTCTGCAAAGCTTTGTTGTAATTAAGCCAAACTTGTGTGTGCCATTGTCTAACATGGAGAATAGGCTCACAGACACTCACACACAGAAATGAAATGGTTCAACTATTATATGAATAATCAATAAGCATGATTACACACACACACACACACACACAGAGAGAAGTACATGCCCACACATTTTGTTGTATGTAGATATTTGAAATAAATTATAGGTGACACACAACTCACAGAAAGACTTCTTTTCTTACATTTCTATGTCAGGTTTCATTGCATTCATATTCTGACATAATAGTAAACATTTGATATACATGTATGAATAAATTGTTGAACTTTCACTCAATGTGATCTTAAATGCTTGAACAGTAATATTAAATAATAGTAATATATATTTTTCTAGATGAATCAATCATCGAGACAATGAACTGTAATGTTTTAGTCTTTAGTGAGCCCATTAGTGGTCTTCCAGTGACATCTAGTGGTCGTAAATGCAATTTATCATACAACACTGTCTCTTTAACCTTTATAACTGTTATATGTTGTCTTAATTTCATTCCAAAGAAGCATACGCAATTTATGTATAATTTCACAGTCTAGATAATAGTACTGCACTGATTTTAAATAACCTAGATATGGCTGACAGTAAAAGAATAGAACAGAATTACAGACACACACAAACATGAAATGTTTAAACTACTATATTAATACTCAATAAGCATGCTTAAACCCACACACAGATGCACACATTTTGTTATATATATAGATAATTAAAATAAATGATGGGTGATAAAACCTATTGCAAGTCTTCTGTTTTTATGGGCTTCTATGTCATTTTTCAGGTTTCATTGCAATCATAATCTGGCATAATTATAAACATTAGATATATCTGTATGAATAAATTGGTAAACTTTGACTCAATGTGATCTGAAATGCTTGAACAGTAATATTAAATAATAGTAATATACATTTTTTCTAGATGAATCCCTCAACAAGCCCATAAACTGTAATGTTTTAGTCTTTAGTGAGCTCATTAGTGGTCTTCCGGTGACATCTAGTGGTTATAATTGCAATTTTTTATTCAACACTGGGTTTTGAAGCTTTATAAATATTACAGTGTTCTTTTTTACCTAATCTCTGTTAAATTTTGCATGATTGTTTAGAAAAAATACAGATCTAATGCATGTGTGATTATATTACCCCTTTTTTTTTTGCAGTTTAATGCCATTCACAACAGAAATCTTTAGTTTTTTAGGCCATTTTAACTGTTATAGCACCAGCTATTTTCTGATCTTAATGAAACTTTGCATGCTTGGTGGGTCATCTTTCACATGTTATAACCAAGTTTCATAAAGTTTTGAGTTTTTGTTTCAGTTTTATAGGCTTTAGGTTACATGTGGCCACGGCCCTTTCCTAAATGACCCTTTTATAGCTAACCAAAGGACAAAATGCAACATATTTTTGAAAATTATTGATCTAGAGAGTCCAGAGAATATTATTGCAGTGGTTTGATCAAGACTGAACAAAAAACCAGGTGACCCAAAACATTCAAATTCGTGGACCAATTTTACGAAAAACGCTATAACTCGGGAACAAAATGAGATATCTTCACCAAACTCAGAACTCATATGCATGAACAAAAACTTTAGTCAAATTATTATTTTTTTTCCATATCTGCCACTTGGTGGCGCTACAGGATGAAAAAAAATCAAATGGCTATAACTAAGCAACCGTTGATCCAATCAACTTGAAAATTGATATGGCCCAATGTGGCACAAGTGCTCTATGAGGAATTTCACTTATCTTACAAAACATGGCCGCCATTGGCCAAACAACTTTAAGCACCTATTTGACAAGGTTAATGGAAGTCGATCGGAACGAAACTCGGTGGGCATGTTCGACTCATTGCCCTAAAGGTCTGTAAGTATTTTGAAAGAAATTGCCCACAACATTGTCACCTCCCACAGAACACAACAAAGCGATTTGATTACAGCGCCACCTATTTTCCAAAAATGATAATGCATCATTTTACTGGAGTTTTACTGGCTGTTTCAATTACACTCTTCCAATAATTGCTTTTCTTACTCGTTGCATTTGGTCTGATGCTCCATGCCATGCTTAGCTCCTCGCTGTGGAACTTTTATTAACGATTTTCAGCCATTTCAATTACAATCATGCAATTATTAATTTCATTATTCATTGTTGCATTTGGTCTGATGCTACATATGCTTAGCTCCTGATGTTGCCGCTGGAATGCTTGGCCCCGTGATTGCTGCTTGCAGCTATATTTATAATTAGACTAGTCTGCACCTGTGACAGAGATGGAAGGACGGGAGACTCAGACAATGCAGGGAGAGAGGAAGAAACTGAAACATCAGGGGATGATGGTGCTCCAATGGGGAATGCAGATGAACAGTGTGTGTCCTCAGACTCAAAGAAATAATACACTTGCAGGAGGAGAATCGAAAACTGAAGGGAAAGCTCTCCAAAAATATCTCCAAGACAATGATTCAAAGGTGAAGTACTACACTGGCCTTCCATCTTTCATTCTATTGATGGGTGTGCTCATGCAAATCATTCCCAGTCTGCCAAAATCAGAAACATGTTGCACACCTCTTTGACATTAACCGACAAACCACATCCAATCTGTTCATTGATCAATGTACTGCATGCACACCTTTGGTGCACTGGCCAAAGCACCACTGTATACAGGCAAGCATGCCACATCAGTATATAGAGATGTTTGAGAATCGTGTTCCTGTAATTATTAACTGCTTGGAATCTATGTGCAAAGTCACAGATATACTCAAACTACAAAAGCAGGCACACAATTAAATATCTCTTTGGCATAACACCACAAAGTACTATCTCTTTCATTTTGTGCAAGTGATAAGCAGATCACAGAGAACTGTGGCTTTCTTCAGAAGCTCTCGTCTGGAGACCTAGTGTTAGCAGACCATGGTTTTGATATTAAAGAAAGTGTTGCCTTTGTGGGTGCTACACTGAAAGTACCTGACTTCACCAGGGGCCACAGCCAACTTAATGCAGAAGATGTGGAAGAGACCAGGAAGTTACTTTTAACAAGTTTAACATACTAAATGACACAATACGCCTGGGGCTGGTGGGACAACCTTGTGCTTGGGGGTTTTACCTGGCTGTAACGTGGCCAGTGTTTTTCTGACTGTGTTCTGTGCTGGTTTTCTGGGTTTGTCTGTGGGCTGGAGATCGGCTGAAGGCACAGGGGCTGGGGGTTGATTTTTGTGACGGGCTACAAGCTTGTAAAAAAAACATTTGTGCGGTTGACAAAAGTGTTTCCCAAAGTTCATCATCAGGCATGACAAGCACAGTTGCAAGGCTTTTGGTAGTCCAAACATAAAGTCACAGAACTGTGACTCGGTGACAAAGATCTGAGTTTGTATCTGTTTGTAGTACTTGAGGGTCTGCTTCAGTTCCATCCTTCCTTCTGTGAACTGCAGACAGAAGTCCTTGTCAGTACATGCCTCAGAATGTTATGGTCCTGGTGCTAAAAAGGCATTTACCGTATTTTTCGGACTATAAGTCGCACCAGTATAAGTTGCATCAGTCCAAAAATACGTCATGATGAGGAAAAAAACATAGCCAAACTATAAAAAAAAGTGCGACTTATAGTCCGGAAAATACGGTAATCTCCACACATCCTTTCCCACAACATGCACAAGTGCATCAGGAGTCGTGTCTATCTCAGGGATAGAAGGGTTGATGATGAATCCACAGTGTCCCTGTGCCACAGCTCCATCTGTGTGATGTAGGAGACCCTTGCTCTGTCCTCTTTTGGCCATTGTCAGTCTGTCTCAGTGAAGGTTTCTGTGGATAGCGCACCTTCTCCACAGTTGACTTTGCTGGCTGGTTATGGAGGTGGAGACAACAGCGTGTATGATGGAGTGGTTATCCTTCCAGCCCGTGTGCTGTGCATATGTCAGACTTGTGCTGCTGTCTTGTGTTCATTGTTCATTGTTCTTCAGTGAGCTGCCTCTGTGTCAGGTCCTCACAGTGTTGAAGCAGGACACGTGGCTGAATGGGATCAGTACAGAGGAGGCAGAATTCCTCCATTACAGAGCACAGTCCGGAGCTGTGTGCATGCATGAGTTCTGTGAGGGGTTTTAAATCAGCAGCTGTCAAACATCTGTATCGATCTTGTACAGGACAGCTGCCACATGTGCACACTTCTCTGTCACACACTTCTCTGACCCTTATCCTGCGGGTGTCAGTCTGTACCACCAAAGGAAATACATGTCTTGAGCCTTGTGTTTGTTAAATAAGTTTTATTAATAAAGGCATAGAGCCAGTTTATAAAATTATAATTAAATTAAATTAATAAAAAGACAAAAAGACCTTGAGATATGTTTGCTAATTGTACCTTAATTAATTAATTTGGTATATTTCAGACCAATATTTTTTTTTCCTTAAAATTTTAATTAACACTAACTTTATTCTCATCTGAATTATAAATAATTTATGTATAAAAATAATACTACCATTAAAACACATTTGATTTTCTTTCAATGTAGAATGAGTAACTTAAAAATAAAATGATAAGAGCTCTGTTTGAGGACAAGAAATGAAAACCAATGCAATATGATAAATGTCCAAAAGATGGCATTGGCAGACTTTTCAAATGGGGTTATATAAATATTTGTGTGTGTGTGTGTGTGTGTGTGTGTGTGTGTGTGTGTGTGTGAGAGAGAGAGAGAGATTTTGGTTGGGTGACAGTTGTAGGTCACAGTTTGACAAGAGTTTATAGTTTGACAAAAGCACAATGTTGTGTTTAATAGCGAGTCCTCACAAATATAAGTAAACACTCTGCAGTTTGAATGATGTCCTGTATGAACAGAAGGACGGAGTATGTTTTTATGTTTCCACTGTTCGATCGCACCTGCGCCTCTCTAAATTACTCCATAATGACCAACATTAGATTACAGCAGCGTATGTAAATATTCAGAATTATAATGACCAACATTAGATTACAGCAGCGTATGTAAATATTCAGAATTCAGCTAGTATTCAGCTCATCTCTGCACAGTTTCACACGAGCCAGTTTTATTCCTAATAAGAATATTTACTGTTGTCAGACACTTTAGAAGTAAAACGTATTAACATTAGTGATTCCTCTCGTGCCACTAGAAGGAGCTAACTAACTAACTAACTAACTACTGTAACTAACTAACATTAGTGCTACACTTTAGAGCTGAAGATCTTTTTTTGAACCAAACGGGACCCGACGGGTTCGGGCTTAATTTATATAATCTTACGAGGGCTCGGGTTCGGGCTCGCGCTCCGGTTTGTGAGGTAAACCAGCGGTCATGTGATGTGTTTCGATGCTGAGCAGGTGTAACGGAGGCTTGCCTCTGGCGATTACGTTTTGGTGTCACCAGCAAAAGCAAAAGTCTGAGATGTGGAGAAGTTTTGACCATGCTTATTATGAGAATAATGACATCATCAGTGAGCGCAGGAACGCGCTGAAGGCATCTACAGTGGATTCAATCATTTTCCTCCAGAAAAACATGAAGACTAATCTCTGTGAGTAAAGGTTTTTCAAATGATAACTAAATATTCATTGAGTCTTAAATGCATAATGTAGACAGAGTATATACGCTAATGTTGGCATTATTCTTTTATTAAATATCATCTGCTAGTGGGGAAGCAAATCCGGCGGAGCCTTTATCTTAATTAATTTTGTTATCGCCAAATACCCATCTTAATTTAGAATTTATCTTAATTACATTTTTTAAGAAAGACTTGTTTTTAAATGAGCCTATACCTAGGGCTATTCATAGAGGGCTGAGATATTACGATGTTACAGTATGACAGTAAACTATGGTTCATTTTTGTAGTAACCATGGTTTAACTATGTTTATTGTTGTAAAACCATAGTAACCATAAAATCAACCATGGTTTTTACAGTAACCTTGATTAGTCTTGTAGAAGAAAACCATAACTGCCAAAATGAACCATGGTTTTACCACAGTATTTGCAGCAGAACCAACTACAAAATAAAAAATGGTTTTACTGCAGTATATATTTACTACGGATTTAGCCATTTCTTACTCTTAATAGAATAATCATAATTAATCTTATTATAATAGTTCATTAGTATAATAAATTATATATATATATATATATATATATATATATATATATATATATATATATATATATGTATATATATATATATGTATATATATATATATATACAACTCAATTTATAAAACGTCCCCGCTGTCTGTACAAAACTATGTTTCTTTTGAATCGGCTGCACTACTCATCAGCGGTCCAACACCCACAGTTTTAGCTGTTATTTACCGGCCTCCGAAATACTGCCCATTTGTGTACCTCATCACCCAATCTTATTCTCCTGGGTGATTTTAACATTCATATGGATATTGCCAGTAACCCACTCACAAGGGATTTCAATTCTTGCTTAGACAGTTTTGGTCTCCAACAATATGTGAACTTTCCAACTTACTCTAAAGGACACACTCTGGACCTCATCTGCTGTTCAGGTGTCACACCTCGGGACTGTACTGCAGATGTAATACCCATATCTGATCAGAAATTGCTTTCCTTTAATGCTGATGTTACACTCTCTAAATCCAAACAACAACGTTTGATGTCATTTCGGAATATAAAAAAGATCGACCCTTCTGTTCTGACTGCTGCAATTGCTGATTTTCCACTCAGTGACCAGCTCACTTCTCCTGACAGTTTGGTCTCTTTTTACAACTTTGAACTACAGCAGCTCCTTGATACTCTTGGACTGTATCATTCACCCATTCTGCGCCCTGGTTCACTCCTGAACTTCGCCAGCTCAAAACCAGAGGCCGGCATTTGGAACGCCTTTACAAACGAACTGGTCTTATGATACATAGAGAGCTGTATAGTGAACATGTTCATCTTTACAAAGATGCTCTTTATTCTGCCAAAAATGTTTTCTATTCACATTTAATTGAGTCTGGAGATGGTAATACTAAAGCACTGTATTCAACTGTTAATCGTATATGATCTTAATGATCTTATACCAACTCATTTGGTAAAGGCCTGTTTTCCCTCTTTATCTTCTCTTATAACGCGTATTATTCTCACTTCTCTTAGCTCCGGCATTGTTCCATTATCTTTTAAAATAGCTGCCATAACCCCTGTTCTTAAGAAACTTGGCGCAGACCCGAACAATTTAGATAATTACCATCCTATCTCAAATCTTCAATTTATTTCAAAAATTCTTGAAAAAGCAGTGGCAGCACAGTTTCATGCTCATCTTAGTAATAATAACTTGTATGAGTGTTTTCAGTCAGGGTTTTGCCCTAAGCATAGCACTGAAACTGCACTAGTGAGAGTCACGAATGACCTGTTAATGGCTGCTGATGGCGGGTTGTTATTATGTTGGCTTGGCAACAAGCCAACATACTGTTATGCTATTTAAACTTATTATTATTTTTTTTTATTATTATTATTCTTCTGAGACTGAATGTCAAACGTATCTCCTCCTAGGGCTTTAAAGCCACAAGCCCCAAACTCGGCAGACACCTGCAGGATAGAGCGGTGCTGGTTGCTATATCTTTTCAGACTGATCAGACTTAAAGTTTTTTTTAAATTAATTTTTAAATGTAAAAATATATTACCCATAGACTTACATTGTCTGAGAAAAATTGCGCCCCTACAGTTGCAATGAGATTTAGGGGAGGAGTCGGGTTTCGTTTAACTTTTAAACCGGTTAAAAATACAAGTAAATAATACAATTTCCTTCAAACTGACAAGCTAATCCAACATATCTGATTAGATCAGGGGTTAGGGCTCATTAATAATTGATTTCTGGGCAGAGAGCAGTCAGAAAGATGAGAGAAGAATCACGGCTGATCAGCTCAGTCATTGTCTCCACGGAGCTCACAACGAGCGAATTTATTCTTATTTAAGACCTTTTCAAATTAAATTATATCGGCGATTGCATGCAATCTACCCGTTAGAACACACCAAGAGCTAAATTCAGATGTTTCTGAACTGTTTAAAGTAATAACATGATATATTTGCGGCAGCCAAATGTCCACGAGCTCGCAATGTATTTCTCTGAACACTTGAAGTCACGACAGCCTTTTAACTCTGGAGTCGATTAACGCATATACGCGTTTTGAGTCATTTTCTCCTGATAACCCTGAAAAGAACTTAAATTACCCTTTCAGTTTTAATCATACAGATATGATCATACAGCAATACATCAATCGAATCTGTAAAGGGTCTACTTTTGTTGGATACAAACATAATAACAACAAAACTTTGTGCACTTATAAAATAAAGATAACAAACAAGGTGCGCTGTCTACAGTCTTTGTCTCCGCTGATCGTCATGTACAAACACGTCATTAAAATGAAGTGTAACTCCATGAATACTCAACGAAGAGACATGAGAGAGATATCTATAGAAAGCTTGACATGTCTACTTTTAAACTAAACAAGTGCTCCCGAACAAATATTCTGTGATAAAGTAATCCATATCAAAACTACGCGATGTCCTTTTTTCACGTCTAATGTGTATGGAAGGCCAAGAGGGTCAAATACACGTGAATTTTAACGTGTCTCTGTAAAGGGTCTACTTTTTTTTGGGTACAAACATAATAACAACAAAACTTTGTGCACTTATAAAATAAAGATAACAAACAAGGTGTGCTGTCTGCAGCCTTGGTCTGCGCTGATCTTCATGTACAAAAATGTCATTAAAATGAACTGTAACTCCATGAATACTCAACGAAGAGACATGAGAGATATATCCATAGAAAGCTTGACATGTCTACTTTTAAACTAAACAAGTGCTCCCGAACAAATATTCTGTGATAAAGTAATCCATATCAAAACAACGCAATGTCCTTTTTTCACGTTTCCCTTCATTTTATCTAATGTGTATGGAAGGCCAAGAGGGTCAAATACACGTGAATTTTAACACGTCAACAACACGTTAAATATGTGTATTTCATGCGTAGACAACACATATTTAATATTATTTATTTATCGGCGCTGCACAACATGGTAAAGTCTATATCTTAAAATACTATATTACGCTGATATTATATCCAATATTGTTTAACGCGTTAAATACGTGTTGTTTACATGTGAAAAATCAGCGGGTATTTAACGTGTATTTCACGTGTTAAATACACGTGAAATACACGTCAAGTACAAGTAAAAAATCAGTTTGAAGAGGTCAATGTCATTGGCTGCTGAGGACTTGGGTCAAACCACTTCTGTGAGCTTAGAGGGGTGTACCATTCATAGACAAGCAACCACCATTTAACATGCTATAGATCAGCTCATTCGTATAGCCTATAGAAAAAATATATTTAAGTTTCAGTTTTATGAAATATTTATTTTATAATAAATATTAATAAAAAAAATTGTGTTGATAGTATAAAGTTTATAAAAGTTACAGTATTTTGTAATGAAACAGGACTTTTTGTTTAGCTCTTGACTCGCCAAACTATACTATATATAGTGTCCCTTCTTTAAATTTTTCAGTAATGTGTGATAACTTAAAATATGTTATCAGTACTATTAAAATAAGATTAAATTGAATGGTATTTAGGAGATTATGGTTTTTGCATGACTTATTTCGCATTCTGCTCGACAACCCTGTCGTAGCTGTTATCATAGCCTAGGCTTTTTATTAAAAAAAGAAAAAAGCAAGGGACCATGGAAAAAGACTGTTGCAGGTGTATTTTTTTATGGTATTTTTTTTGCAGCGGGGCAACTCAAGAATGTTGGGCACACAAGTACTGTGGCTCTTATGCCCCATGGCCAAGATGGCCAAGCCAACATCAAAGTTAGTTCACTAACTTTTAAATCTAGTCTATTCTTGTTCTACTTGACTTGAGTGCAGCTTTTGACACAATTTCACACAGTATTCTCTTGCATCGACTATCTGGCATTGGTATCACTGGTATTCCTTATGCCTGGTTCACTTCATACCTTTCAAACCGCACAGTTTACAACAAAAGACATTTCATTCCCAACCTTCTCCTGTAAGCTGTGGTGTCCCCCAAGGCTCTGTCCTAGGCCCCCTATTGTTCCTAATTTACCTTCTCCCACTCGGCAATATCTTTTCAAAATTCGGTATTAAATTTCACTGTTACGCCGATGATACTCAGCTATACAAATCTACAAACCCTGATTCCATTCTCCCTCCCGCCTGTCTTACCAACTGCTTTCATGAAATAAATGTTTGGTTTTCTGCCAATTTCCTCAAACTTAATGCCAGTAAGACTGAAGTACTCCTCATTGGTACTAATTCTACTCTCTCTAAGTCCTGCAGTTTTTCATTATCCATTGATGGTTCTTCCATTTCTCCCTCCCGCCAGGCTAGGAACTTGGGGGTCATCTTTGACAGTACCCTATCATTTGATGCTCACATTAATAACATAACCAGGTCTTGTTATTTTCATCTCCGCAATATTGCTTGCCTCCGTCCATTTCTCACTCCGCATAGTTCCTCTATTCTTGTTCATTCGCTTGTCAGCTCCTGCATCGATTATTGTAACTCTCTATTATCTGGTCTACCACACAAATCTCTTCATAAACTCCAGCTGATTCAGAATTCTGCAGCTCATATCATAACCCGGACTTCACCTATTGAACACATCACCCCATCACTTCAACAGCTAGATTGGCTTCCTATCAACTTTCGGATTGCATTTAAAATTCTCCTCCTCACATACAAATCTCTTCATAACCTTGCTCCACCTTACCTTTCAGACCTCTTACATCCCTACACCCCTTCTCGAACTCTCCGTTCCTCTTCACTGGGTCTCCTCCATACACCTTCAGCTCGCCTAACCACCATGGGCCATAGGGCCTTTACTCGTGTTTCTCCTCGTCTTTGAAATTCTCTCCCAGTCAACATCCATAATTCAGACTCTTTAGCTCAATTTAAAGTCAAACTTAAAACTCATTTATTCAGAACTGCTTATCTTATATGATTATTTTGTGCACTCAAGTCCAGTATTTTTATTATTTCTTATTTATTTATTATTATTGCTGTTTTTATTGATTGTTTTAATATTGTTAATGTTGTTACTTGTTGTACAGTGACCTTGAGTGGTTTGAAAGGCGCCCTTAATAAAATGCATTATTATTATATATATATATATATATATATATATATATATATATATATATATATATATATGTGTGTGTGTGTGTGTGTGTGTGTGTGTGTGTAAAAGTATATATTGTGACACAAGTCTACTAATGAGTTTTATTTGGTCATCTTGGAATTATTTTTCATACACCCAAAATGTCATAACTATTTATCATTAAATATAATTTTTTTAGCCTATTGAATTCTCAGCACTTGACATGTTTTATCTTTGAATGTAAACATGACAAATAAAATTGGCAATTGCAAATTGAGTCTTCATAAAAGTAAATATGTTTTCATAAAATTACTAAATAAACAGGAAAAAATATGGAATCTATGAGTAACAAAAATAAATAAAAAGAGCCAACGATATCTGAAAGGCATCTTTTTAGATAAGACGAATAAAACAGCCATATCAGATACATGTTTTAAAATAAACAATCAATGAATTAACTATAACAATTTATACACATTGATGTTTAAACTTCCCTGAAAATATTTCTAAATCATCTTGCAGCATGTCATTAATAAGACAAAAATAATGTATGACCATTTTATTTAATCTCTTTATTACTTTTGGTTTATCACAGTGTTTCAACACTATACCAACATCCAAATTTAAGCAGCATTTTAAAATATCTGTATATAATCCAGACATAGAAAGCCAAGAAAAAATTTAAAAAGCACATACACATTTCCATACATCTTTTAACATGCACATCTAATTGTCTTTTACCTCTAGTATATAGGACTACTTGTGTTTAATAACAGTACAGTAACAAACAGTGGTGTCAAAAGTACACACTTTTGTCACTCAAGTAGAAGTATAGATACAGGTGTTAGCAGTTTTTTTGGATTGCTTAGGCACGATTTTCAAAACCGGGCCCGTGTTTTCAAAACACTACACACAATTAGCACAACCACACACACCCAATTAGCAAAACACTACAGATCCTTTGCATAATTAAACACTCTTGGAAAAAGTATACACTTCTGTTTAAAAACCACACTTTGTTACCATATGAAACACACACGTTCCACATTACTATACTCTGTCCGCACGAGTTACACTCTGCTGTGATAAACCTAAAACACTTTTAGCACTTCTACTTCCCTATGATGAGAGTAGGCTACCATCAACAAAGTACAAATATAATGTAAATTCACCAGACAAAACACAAGACCAATGTTGCAGACTGAAGAAACTCATTTATTTCTCAACACGCCCAAAATGTTGACATGGAGATTCATAACAAAATGTAACTTTACATATTGTACTGCAAGTTTACTGTATATAAAAAAATAAATAAAAAAAACCCTAGACATTGTCTCTTTGCCTAGCTGGATCTGGCCAGAGAATTTCATCAAGAAAGACACCTTGTAAAGGAAATTTAGCAAGACACCTTGGAAAGGAACGTCTTGAATGGCGACTCCATCCTTGTATTGCTGCTACCTACATCTGGTCACAGGCCTCCTCCATGGCTTGGATGAGGGGTACCTCAGCCTGGAGACGGAGATCATATACCTGTAACAGAAATAAGTCGAACCAGACAAATTAAAGAGTCTATCAAAGCTGTGCGTTGAAACACGAGACGAATTCCTCAGGAAGTCATAAATCAGTTCTAGTGCCACAAGTCCCAAGCAAGATGACCAACCAACTTGTTCACACAACAGCTTTCAACACTAACACCACTAGAACAATTATTGACAATTTTAATTCGGAGAAGAGAAATTTGGTGTCAAATTTGTTGCTCGCAATTGAAATGCAACGCTGGACATCATATGGAAACTCATGAGTTAAACACTTCCATTGACTTTCCCCCACCTAGCAGAACCAGACTGAAATTCCTAAGGGGGAAGGGATTTTGTCTCCACAGAAGTATTTGTCAAGAGAATGGCAAAGAAAACTGCTTTTGTTCATATATATGGACCAGAATGAACTCAAAAAGACTCATAAATGAATCAGTCCATCGCTTCACTCCATATTCATTTACATGAACAACATTTGAGGTGTGGCCAACAGGCCAGTTTAAATACTTAGGACACCATAAAATCTTGCTTTTAGTTCTAGCCTTGCTGCAGCTATTAGCCATGTCTGCTTATAGCTTTTAGTCTGCTTTTAGTGTCTGCTTCTAGTCTCTAGCTATGCTTCGGCTAGCTTGTAGCATCTAGCCATGCGGTTAGTCATCATTGTTCTTTGAGCACGGTTCCAGCGTGCTTCAGCCTGCACGCCTGCAGCTACTTAGCCACGATGAGAAGAAACACAACTTGGTCTCGTCAAACTTTATTTCTTTTCTTTTCCGTTTGAGAGTTTCGTGTTCTGAGTTAAGTTTTGTAACGTCGACCTCGTCTGCGCGTTTCAACTTCAACCAGCCACACAACTCTGCATCTTCAGCCAACGCCCAAGCACGGGCTTCCTAAGACGTCATTTCAGCGACTACTGAACTTCCAGCCAATCAACGACCTCGGGATAGCCCTTTCACCGGGACTCTTTCACAGGAGACGCAAGTAACTTTACCTCCAGACTGTGACCTTTGCTGGTGTATCTAATATAATTTTAACCTCACTGAGGAACTCAATGCGAGGGCTAATTAAGTGATTGATGGTGGTTCATGTCTATGCAATTTATTGTATTGCTGTAAACTATTTCCATTCTCTGAAACTCATCTTTCCCTAACTTTATATCTTCCTGCAACTTGTGTGAATGTGTGAGTGCGTGCGTTTATGTGCTAGATTAGTTTATATGTCTTAGATTTATCTAATAAAGCCTTATTCATATTGAAAAGAGAAGTATCTTGTGTTTTGTGCTTACAAGTTAATGTCTTAAACTGCCGATCTTGTTACTGTGCTAATTGATAGTGTTTTCACTATAGTTTGGATATTAGTATCCAGCGCAGATTTGATGTTAAACGGCTCGTTCAGTGAACCGCAGGGCGTCTCAGTGATCAGGCATGAAACAGTGATTCTGTTCAAATTCCCTTTAAAATCTTAAATGATTCCCTTTGAGCTAAATTGACCTGTTTCCGTTACAGTTTGGTGGAGATAATCCGGGCAGTTTAATCTAAATTGTGAGCATAAACCAAGTTATTTAAACTTTGATTTTGCTAAAGGAATGAAAGCTAAGAAGCCCCCGCTTGAATGAAAGCAGCCAGAGGAGACAACTCGAGTGTAACTCGAGTCCGTCCCTTCATTGTTAACAGAAGTAAGTGAACTTAAAAGTAAACATCTGAGATTGTACAATAAGGTAGAAATTGAGCGTTCCTCATTTGTGTAATGCCTTGTTTTATAGCTGATTTGATTTCACTGCTTGTTCCAGTGTCTCAAACGCTATCTCAGTCACTGTTTGCTGAACGGAGCTAAACTGTTAGTGTTTCAAAAGGGATATAAATCGGTGAATAAAGAATAGTTTTGAGCGTGTTCCTCAATCTATTTATAAGAGCCTCCGTATTCATATTTCATATAGTCTGATTGCCAGTGCGTGTTCCACTGCCGAATCAAATTTGATATTTGACTCCCCTAAGTTAACGTTAAACATTAGAGAACAATGTTTGCCCGTTTGTATCCGTTCACAAAGTGAATGCAATCTCGCGTAACACTGCGTGTGTCCGAGAGTAATTTGAATGGGAGTGTTTTAAAAGCTTGATCAAGTAAATTTTAACTGTGTACCAACAGCGAAGGAAAACTTTTATGTTTGTGTCCAGAAAAACTGGCACGGAGATTCAGATTGCTGAGATTGATATCACTGTGTCCCACAGCAAAACTACAGCAAAAGCTGCTATATTTGAATTAAGATTAATTTAACTCTATACAAACTGAGAGTTTAAGTGCCACATTGCAAAACGAACTAAAAGGCGGTGTTGTTATTTGTACAGTGTTGAAATGAACCGACATTTCATGTAACATGCTTAACTGTATTTGCAACAATGCAATGATTCTTGTGCTAACGTTAATTCACCTACGTTACACACTACGAGTGTGTTTTGGTTGCCATAGTGACGCCCGTGACCCGGAAGCCTTAACGTACTTCCGGAGCAACTCTGAACTGTGCATGTGCAGCGCACTAGTGTAAACAAACTCCACGGTGTTGCTAAGCTAACGAAACCATTGCATTTACATTGAAGTCTATGCTAACGCCACTAGCCTCAAAGGTTAGCCGTTAGCATTACAATCCAGTGGTAGAATAATGTGTGTTTGGGCGACGCTGACGTGATTTAACCCTTTAAACATCTTAACTAACACTTGTTAGTCTCTTTCTCTTTTATTGCTCTCTTTCCTCACTAAACCACTTATTTTCATTTTACTAGAAAGGGAAATACTAACTCACAATTATTAATTGTGACAAATTGAAATTTAATTGAAACATTAAATTTATTTTGAATCATTTAAAATTTCCCTCTCAGATCATTTCATATGATCTTTTATTTCTAGTATTCTCTTTTGGGCCTAATTATTTTAGGAATGAATAAGCCTTGAACTTTGGAAGTTAAAGTAAACTTATTATTTTTACCCCTATTCCTGTTTTGGTTATACACTTAACCACTATTGTTTTACTTATTGATTTCCTCTTTTTAATTTCATTTTTGCATATTTTGCCCATTTATTAATTTTTTATTTATTTTACTTTTTCTTACAATTTCTTTACTTTCTGTATCCTAGCCTGGGAACGACACACCTGAGCCCTAAAAGGAGACATTGTTATTCCTCACTATGAGCTCAAATAAATTAGAAAGACAACTCTCTTTCACCTAAAGTTTATTTTGTTTGATTGGTTGTGCAACAACTAACAAAACGCTCTCCTTGTAGTTCAGATAACCGCTACTGAGACTTACCATCTCCGTCCTCTCTCTCCTTTACTTTCCTCTTCTCTTTTTACATTTGTAGGACATGTAAGAACCATCAATCAATTCTAAGTGAATTAAATACACAGTCGTGCCAAAGACGACGAATCATCCTTATGAATTTGATTGTAATCATCCTCTCATTTGTTCTTCATAACCTCCCTACATTTGGAAACGCAATCCAAGTTTTAGCATCTCATCCAACGTTGAGATCAATTTAATAGAGATACGTGTTGAGCAACTGTCGCCCTCGCTGACTCCCTGGTGAGCGGTCCAACTGAAAGGTGTACGGTGTCAATCCTGTCAGACTAAGAAAAGAGATATCAGAATTATTATTGTATTCTTTTGTCCAAAACAAGAAATATAATAATATGTTTTACCTTTTTGATAACAGTTAATTGGAAAAAAATATATTTTCCTAATTTGAAAAACATACATTTTTGCTTGTCATTGAGTTTGTTTTCACCTCTTTCTCTCTTTTCCTCTTCCTCATTAGAGTGACAAAGTCTTCGCATCTGTAGTCTACTTAGACACCCTGAGACCAACACAGTCATCACCACATTTCACTAGTGGTTCACAATCACTGATGCAACACTTAGTTGCCCCACAACACATAGGCTTTTACTCCACACAGATCTGTGTCAGTCTCTCTTCTCCCCAGCGTGCCAACATGCCGCAGACTGCAGACCCCATTTCCCATGGGGAAGATGTGAACATTTGGCTGAGAGGCATAACAGACAGCCTCACTCCAAAGACATTTGAACTGTTATTATTTTTAATAATAATCCTAATCCTGAGAAGATTCCTGACACAAGATTCAAGCCAGAACAACAACCACGAGGAGCTAGTCAAGATCACGAGCTCACTAAGCTATGCCTTCACAACCCAGCTAAAAACTGAGCGACAAGCAAATCACCCACCTTCAAGAGGAGCTGACACGTGTTCAACGTCGCATAGACAAGCTGGAAGTGAAAGTTCAAAATCAACTCAAAGCACCCAGCGAGAGGGAGCAGGAAACAACGGAACAAGTTATGAAGCTCCTAGCAGCCCTGGCAGCAGCTCAGCTCGACCAGCAACATGCAACGGCTGCTCAGAAAGACCTGGTAAACAGACTCCAGTATGCCGAACAGCTACTAGAGAAAGCCAAGATAGACATCAGAAACAAGAACTCTGAAATCAGTGCTTTGAAAGACCACCTTGAAAGGTACAGAAATGAAACGGACAATCTGACCCAACAACTAGACGATACCAACGATGAGCTCTACATGGTCAGAAAAGAACTCCAAAATGCTTACAAGCACAAACTAGAGCCAAGAAAAGAGAAACCTCTCTTAGCCTCATCACTGCTGAGCAGAGCAGAGTCCCACGTCCAAGAACTGGCATATGACGAAAGGAGCGAAGGGGCACAACCCAAAACCTCACCTGCCGAAAACATCAGCAGGTTCAAACCGGACTCCACAGAGAGCCCCGACATCCAAGCTTACCTGCGAGATATCGAATTTCACCTGGAAGTGAGACCTCATGTGACTGACAGAGACTGGTTATACCTCCTTAGAGCCACGTCCAGTCCTGAGGTACGAAACTTTCTAGATCGACAGCCCAGTCAAACCAAGTCAAACTACCAGCGACTTCGTGAGGTCCTGATTAAAGAGTTTACAGACCCAGAGTCTGAACATGGACTGTTAACTGCCTTGGAAACCAAACAAGGTCGTCAAGAGACTCCACAAGCTTACTACAACCGACTCCGACAAGCCTACTTTGGTGCACACAACAGCCCTGACCTTGAAGAGGATGTGAACTTCAAAAGCCTCTTCCTAAGAAATCTGCACCCTGGAGTCAGTCACCATCTAGGTGTCATGGCCTGTCCGAACTCCATGACCATCCAACAGTTGCGTGACCTAACACAGAAGGCCTATAACAAGCAGAAGTTGGCCTCAAAGAAAGGTAACAGAACATCCACACTCTTGAACTCTGTCAACAAAGACTCAAGCCTTGCACTGGACGACACCCAGTGGCATCACAACACCAGAGTCTTCCATCAAGAGCACAGAGAACGTGACGCCCATATCCACGACCGCTTTCAGCCCAACTGCTGGAAAAATTCATGGTACCAGCCACGCTTCTCAAGAAACCAAAAGGATAAGAACATCTGGAAACCGAACCAGATATCCAAAGGTAATCAGCTGACTCATCCAAGAGCAACTCGTGTGGGTAAGCGACAACAAAACCCACCTCAGCACCACTCAGACACGCACAGTGCTGAGTATTAGGGGTGGTGAAAAAAATCGATTATTGATTAATCGCGATTATGTTATGGACGAGTATGAATCGATTATTACATTTTCAAAAATCGATTTTTTTTTTATTTAAAAAAAAATGCATTATTTTATTTTGTAAAAAATGTGACACTGGGAGTTGAACGTCACGAACGCGCCCAGTTCCAGTTAGCAAGCGCGTGTAATGGCAGCCAGAGCAGGTGTGTAAAATGGAAGAACCAGGAACGAGCAACCAACCGATCCACCCAGCTCCATCTGGGCTCAAAGCAAGCGTGTGGATTCACTTTGGTTTTCATGGCAGGAGCTCTAAACATGTTGATAAAACGCATGCCGTCTGTCGACAGTGCCACACTAAACATTTCATCCAGAGGAAGCAGGGTGGGTTAAAGACGACCGCCTGAAGCCCGTCATCCCACCGAATCAGCGCACTCTCCACGATATGACAAAATTGGCCCCAGGCTCGGAGAGAGCTAAGAAAATCACAACGTCGATATCTTATTTTATAGCTAAAGATATGAGGCCATACAGTGTGGTGGAAAACCAAGGCTTCCGCTACATGGTCCACAGTATGGAGCCAAGGTATGTGATACCATCCCGGAGCTTTTTTACAAACAAGTCGATTCCTATTCTTTACAAGGAGACAAAGTTTTTAGTGCAAGAGTCCCTCAAGTCTGCTCCCAGGGTAGCAATAACTTGCAATGCCTGGACCTCCAGAGCCACCGTCTCATATGTGACCGTTACAGCTCATCATGTCAACAGTGAGTGGAAGCTGATTGCATACGTGCTTCAGACGAGAGCTATGGATGATAGCCACACGGGCGCTAATATCTGTGAGTTTCTCAAAGCTGGGGGATAGAGACTCACGACCTGGTTCTAGTCACGGACAACGCTTCAAATATGAACGTGGCTACAGAGCTTGGCAACTTTCTACATGTCCGTTGTTACGCTCACACCCTAAACCTCGCCTGCCAACGAGCGCTTAAGTTGCCCGCTGTAGCACGACTGTTGGGTCGAGTCAGACGGATCACCGCCTTCTTCCACCGCAGCACCACAGCCAGTCATGTGCTGGAACAAAAGCAGGCCCTACTCGGTAAGCAAAAGGCTTAAAATTAATTTTAAAAATAAAATATTTACCTTTGTAATAGAAGTGAGTCTATTTTACATATTTTGCAATCAAAGCAAGCTTTTTATTAGTTTCTAAATTACCAGTAGGCTATTTAAAAATATAATTCCTTATATAAGCTACTAGTAATTAGCTTTTCTTCTTCTTTTTTAATTTTACCAGAACTGCCTAAACACAAACTGAAGACAGATGCTCCAACAAGGTGGAATAGTGGCTTTGACATGGTTGATCGGTTCCTTGAACAGCAGCCTGCCATCTGCGCTGCGCTTCTCTCCCCTCAAGTAAGTATTGGATTTAAGATTTAATCAGACCTAGTAGCAAGCCAAGGTTTGAAAAATATTTTAGTTAATTGAAAAGAAAAAAAACTTAAAAAAAAAGACTTTAGAATAAAAATATTATAAAAATATGATATGTACAAACAAAACTAACTAAAAAAAAAATATATATATATATATATATATATATATATATATATATATATATATATATATATATATAAAATGTCTTTAGTTTTATTTGTCAATTTGACAAGACAGCCTTGAGGAGGCACTGGTGCATGTGTTTGAGACAGTCTAAATGACTGAGTCGTTGTGTTGGCGTGAATGGAGAACTCTTATAGCATACAGTGTCAATTCCTTTATTTTAACTTTTCCTGTTCTCAATTCCCATCATCCTTACAGGTGAGGAAAGGTGCACATGACATCTGCGCACTGAGTGAGGGAGACGTGTCTGGCACTGAACACCTTGTGAAGATCCTCAAGCCCATGAAATTGGCCACCACCACAATGTCTGAGGAAAGCATGCCTACTCTCTCAATCATCGCCCCACTACACACACAGCTCCTGGCCGACTTCACACCTGCACCAGAGGATGATCCGATGACCCGGGAAATCAAGCATGCCATCCGGGAAGATTTGAGGAAGAGATACACATCTACAAAAGAGAGGCACACACTCCATACAGCATCTTGCCTGGATCCTCGCTTTAAAGCTCTCCCATTCCTTTCAGAGGATGAAAAAGTGGAGACATACAGCAGAGTGACTACAGAGGCTGCATCATCCCTCGAGGTATTCTCTCTTGATATTAATAATTCTATTTTTTTTTAGAGAATGATTAGTTAATGATCTGATTAATAGAATGCTTTGTATCAGTTGTGTGCTTTGTATGCTTCCCTGTGTTAGGTGATGAGGCAAGAGGCTGAAGTCCCTGAGGGGAAATGTGATGACATGGCTGAGGGGCATGATGACGGTGAGGAGGATGATGCAGTTCAGAAGGTTTGCGATGAAGCCCTGAAGCTGCATGAAGATGGCCCTTCCACGCCCATTACCTCAAGACCATCTTCTCTGACTGCACTGCTGGGCCAAACATTTAATGTTGCTGTCACCACAGCAGAGCCCAAGTCGGCACACACCAGGGCTGAGGAAGAGGTTCGCATGTATCTGGAGGCCCCTTCCCTTCCTCTGACCGATGACCCCCTTGAGTGGTGGAGCACCAACCATCATGTGTATCCTCTCCTAGCTTAGCTGGCCAAACGATATTTATGTATCCCAGGAACAAGCGTTGCTGCAGAGAGAGTGTTCTCCACTGCGGGAGACATTGTGTCAGCACAACGGAGCACACTCACGCCACAACATGGGGACCAGCTGGTCTTCCTCCATAAGAATCTGGTCATTCCAGAGCTATGAATGTTTAGTAGGGCTGTAACGGTATGGGATTTTTTCTTACCGCGGTGATGAAGCAACAAGAATAGCGATTTGGCGGTTATGCTTTTATTTTTCCGTCTTCATGTTGCGTGACAGGAAAACCAACATGTTAACGTTGTCAGGTTTCAGCGAGGATCTTAACGGGGTGACGATGTTGCCAGCCGCACTGAATACACGCTCCGATGGAGTGCTCGTAGCGCATATAGACATATATTTTCTGGCCACTTTTGACAGAAGAGGGAATCGAGCCTGATTATCCCGCCACCAGGCAAGCGGATCAGAGTGCAAATCGAGGGCTTCCTCCTGCAAATACCTTGTGACTTCAGTGTCTGCACGGATTCTTTTTGGAACCGGATTGGAGGATTGTGCTCTTCTCATTCCAAGCAGGTCCGCAAGATTCTTTTTTTTTTTTTTTTTTGGAGGAGAAGATGGCGCACTTTCTCCTTCTCCCTCTCCAGCCGCAGCGGCACTCATTGCAGCTTCTCCATCCCTGATATCACGCCGCTCTTCGGGCATTGCCAGCATCTCCTCCAGGAGCGCTTCTTTAACGTCATCTCGTGGGTTGATGTCCTTGTGTCTTGGGTCAATGAATGAGGCCTTTGCCAATAGTTGCTGTGTTGCAGGTGCACTATATTTGTCTTTCAAGACTCCAACCATTTTTTTTTTCATGTTGCGCGTCAACTCCGTATCTTCATCGGTTGGGAGCAAAAGATCCTCAGTTAATAACTGTAGGACTGGTTTAACAGAAGACGCTGTAACGGTCTTCTCGGAAGACAGCGCATCTGTAAAATCCGCAACCTTCTTCAGCGCTGCATTAATGGACTCGAGGACTTCGATGTCCTGCCACATCAGTATCAAATTTTGGCTGCGCCGGTCATCCATCAACACCTGCCTAATGGCTGGGACTTGCTCAAGAATGCGCGCAACCATTTTCTGCTTAGTGCCCCACCTGGTAGGACAATCCTGTGAAAACATTTAAAACACAATTGTAATCCCCAATTAGGCTATGTTTTTTGTCTTGTGCAATAAAATATATTTTTTTTATACACCGTGCCACTCTCTCCTTTTCGCGAAGAGTGCAATGTTCACATCAATCTATATTTTGTAGCTTATGCCCCTATACTATATATATGATGCTATTATCCTTATTTTCAATTTCTTTATTTTTTATTTAATGTGTAGGCTATTTTTGCCTTCTGTTGTGTTCTATCTTACGGAGCCCCGCACATTACATGCAGGAAAAAATAGGCTAAATCATAGGCTACGTTTAGCATGTGGAAAGAACAAAGTAAATAGTCCGCACGATTTTGCAAATCGAGGGAACGAAATAGTAAATTGTGCGCATAATTTATAAATCGAGGGAACGAATTAGTAGCCTAAATCGTGCTCACAATCAGAGAGCATTGATTGTTGTTTCCATAAGTTTTGCCCAGTTATTTACAGTAGGCTATTTTATATTTCGTTATTTCGTTTCATATTCGCTTTGAAAATGTATAAAATGTATAATTATTACATCATAAACATATTAACAATAATATGAAATAACATTTATTTAAATAACTTTTTTTGATATCGTTTCGTATTCGCTTTGAAAATTGATAATTATTATAAACATTAACAATAATATGAAATAACATTTATTTATATAACTTTTTTCGATATCGTTTTGAAAAATTATAATTATTACATCATAAACATATTAACAATAATATTAATTATCATTTATTTATAGATTTACTTTCTTTTTATATCTTTTGAGTTTAATATTAATTATACAGCAGGTTTTGTCACCGTTTGCAACCCTTTATTATGTAGAATAAATTGTTCAAAGTTTCAACAAGTTGCTTTTGGACGAGTGGTTTATATCCACGGACTGTTACCTGAAAAACAACTTCTAAATCGAAGTTTAGCACAACTCACCAGAACTAAGCAGTGTTGGGGCAGGTTGTGCTCGACTTGCTCTCTCTGGAGCTTTTTCTTCTTCTGCCAGCTCTGGGAGAAAGCCGTCACCAAATTTCTGCAGACACCCATGGCTTGGGCAGTGCGGTCCTTTTCTGACTTCATCGAATTGGTGACGGCTAAATGTAGATTATGGCCAAAGCCATGTCCAGCCAAGCTTTCAGACCGCAGCCACAATATTTGCTCCATTATCCGTTGTAATATAGACCAGTTTCCTCTCATCCAGGGACCACTCTTGGAAGGAGGACCTGAGGGCTTCCGCCAGGTTGTCACCCGTGTGGCTTTCTGGCGTGAACACAGTCTCCAGGCACTTTGATTTTAGTTCCCAGTTTGCGCTGAGATAATGTATGGTCAGGCTCATGTATGGCATCATGTTAACGCTTGACCACATATCAGTTGTCACTGAGAAATAATCGACGTATTTTAAGTCCTGTATTATGCCGTCCTTCACTGACAGATACTTTTCAGGGATCGCTGTCTGAGAAAAGTACTTTCCGTCAGGAAGTACATATTGCTTATCAAATGTATGTAGCATGGCTTTGAACGCTGGCTTCTCAACGGTACGGAATGGCACCATTTCTTCAACCAAGTAACGAGTAACGCTATCAGTAAGTGCTCGCCACTGATTACTGCCTCTTTGGTAGTGTGCACCTCTCCCAAAGGCTTCGGAGACTCCCAACTGTCGCTGCTGGCCTGAGGTTGTAGCTAAGGTTGGTGTCCTGCTGGTGCTCCCAAGTCCGGCAAACGCCACAGGATGGTTAATTCTCAGATGTGATCTTAAATTAGTTGTATTTCCTTGCGAGACGGATACTTTTGTGCGACAAATACGGCATACTGCCTTGTCCAGATTCACCGGCTGTCCCTTGTCATCTGCCTCAAAGCCAAAGTGTGCCCATATAGGCGACACAGTATTTGGTTTAGACACTAAATTCATGGCCATTTTTTTGGATGATGTCAGCTAGCGCTGTCAACGGTTATTGCCTAAACCATATGAAGTGATAGCTACCGGTTGGCCTATTTGCAATTAAAATCTAACTAACACCAACTGTTTAAGTTACGCTTTTGTCTTTTAATGCCCGTGTTTGTGTGTATTTAATTTAACATTATCTAAACATTACAAGTACTCAAACATGGCTAACACTTAATTAAAAATCAGACACACACACAAAAAAATCCCCCATATGTTTAATGAACTGTCCCTCCCTTGCTCAGGATGCGGGCTTTTCCCCAGAAGCCCTTGAACATAGGACTCGCGGAAAAAGTAAATTATTAGCAAATATGAATGTGTTTATAGTTCAAATCACACATCATATGCAGTCCTGTAACTTTCAGCAAAAAAAAAAAAAAAATCATGTGCGGTGATGACCTCACACCGCGGTAGGCATCTCATTAATGCGGTATTGCGGTGATGCGGTTATCGTCACACCCCTAATATTTAGTACAACTTGGTTGCTCACAAGTTAGTGTGTTGCATTTTGTCACTGTGTTCTACAGTACAGTATATAAGCTTAAGAAGAAAAAATGAAAGACAAGGTGTTTAGGTGGAGAAAACCTTTTTCTTTACCTTAAAGGGGGGGTGAAATGCTCGTTTTCACTCAATATCCTGTTAATCTTGAGTACCTATAGAGTAGTACTGCATCCTTCATAACTCCAAAAAGTCTTTAGTTTTATTATATTCATAAGAGAAAGATAGTCTGTACCGATTTTTCCCGGAAAAACACGAGCGCCTACAGGCGTGACGTGTGGGCGGAGCTAAAGAATCACGAGCGCCAGTAAGCTTTTGTGTTGAGCGCGTCTGGAAGCTGTGACACAGATCCAGAGGCTGAAATTTAACAAGAGCAGCATCAGCGAAGGCGGTATGCTATGTGGTATGTACTGAAACTGTATATATTTGCTTAGCGGTTTTGGAAAATGACTAAGTTCCACTTTGTCGTCTTTTTTTTTTTTTTAAGCTGTACATGTGGAAAGTGCAGTTTGATAACAACATCGCATGTTGTTTACTTGATGTGCTTACGCGCTGATAGCTAAGTAAACAACATAGAGATATTTGAAGCAGTTTTACTCACCGCCTGCGGTTCCAACACACGATCGTGACCCTTTTTCGTTGGGACTGCATTATCCTTAAGAAATAAACGATGTGCAAATCCGGTGTCAAACTGGCCCTTGTTTGTAAAACAAGCATCTTCGAAATGCAGGGAACAAACACAAACACTTGCACAACTCCGTTGATGCTCTGTAAAAATATACTCAATCCACTGGTCCCTTAATGCTGTTTCTCCCCTTGGTAATCTGTGCAGGGTTGTCTTGCCCTGGCAACCAAAAACACACTCCTTTTGTGACATTTCGCGACGCTTTCGCTCTGATCAGTGAAGTCTGTTGTGCTCTCAGTGCTCTGCTATACGGGAGCGCGCGCTCTTCCGGCAGAAGTGCGTCAGGACCCATATAAGGAAATTCCACTCCATCTAACGTCACACAGAGCCATACTCGAAAAAAACTTTCCGAAACTTGTGACAAACCGGAAGGAGTATTTTTGGAACAGAAATACTCCTTCAAACGTACAACTTAATTTTTGAAACTTTGTCCATGTTTAGCATGGGAATCCAACTCTTTAACAGTGTAAAAAACTCAGTATGCATGAAATAGCATTTCACCCCCCTTTAACATGTTTTGACTGCAACCTGCAGTCTTCCTCCACCTGAAAACGTTGTCTTTCTAGAAGAAAATTGTCCAATTTCTACAGTATGTTGGTTCTGATCTACTTCCTAAAGAAATTAAGCCTTTTATTTATTTGTTATTGTTTAGTTCAACTTGATGAGTCACAACACAATGTGATGTATTCATTTGTGTTCTACAGAACATAAGCTACATACAAATAATTCTGAAATTATAACAACACGACACAGAAAGTGCTTTGAATTGTTGTTACTCAATAAAAGAGTTAAGTAATTCAGTAGCTGACTTTTTTTTATATACTGGAATCACTTTGTAGTGTATTTTCGTTTACTGTTGTGAAATGGAAAATCAATAATCGCTATTCGAGAATCGTTAATAATCGAAAATCGACTGTAATCGAATCGGGACTTCAATAATCGTAATCGAATCGAATCGGGAATTCGGACAGATTAACCACCCCTACTGAGTATGCACAAGAACATGACTGCTTACCATCAGAAGACATGGAACAAGTCATGAAACAACTGAGAGAGTTCCTTCAAGACAATTCACATGCATATGACCACAAAGTTGAGTCGTGCTCGCTGTGACCAGCGACAGAACATGTAACCCATGCTAGGAAAACCCACAGCAGCCTTGTTTTGTTTTGTTCTTCTTCTACCTATCCTTCTCCTTCCCCTCTTTCCTGAGTAGGTGAAACACCTAGACACCCTGCAAGGGTCGAAGGTCTGATATTAGGATTGACTCGCAACACCTAATATCCGCCAGCCACTCTAAACTGAATGGAAGCCAGAGAGCTCCATGCATGATAGGTCAATTCATTGAATTGAAAATGAAATTACTAGAAAACTAATGGTAAATGTGTAAAGTAAGACAACCTAGAAGAACCAAACAAAGTTAACCACAAATTTGATTCAAAATAAAACAACAATTTCCAAGACGATCTAAACTATCCTCAATGTGCTAAACTACATTGACTAATTGAACTTAACCACGTGTACCTGAATAACCTGATGCCTGCACCAGTACAGTAACTGTCATGGAGGTGTTGTATTGCTGTTTGCTGTGTTTGTCTGCTTCTTCTGCCTTTGTTTCTCCAGCGATCGACGATGTCTTCAGATAAACACCTCACCGATCGAAAGGGGGATATATAACAGAAATGACTCGAACCAGAAAAATTAAAGAGTCGATCAGGGCTGTGTTTGAAACACGAGCCGAATTCCTCAGGAAGTCATAAAACATTCTGTGCCACAAGTCCCAAGCAAGATAACCAACCAACCAACGCTTTCACAGAACAGCTTTCAACATTAACACCACTAGAACAATTATTGACAATTTTAATTAGGAGAAGAGATTTGTAAAATTTGTTGTTCGTATTTGATAAGCAACGCCGGACATCACATGTAAACCCATGAGAGTACTACCCAGGTGAAAAAAAGTGCACTAAAATACGTACACTTCCATAATACACTTTCATAATGTACTTAAAGTGCTCTATTTTCGACACACTTATTTTGCACTTAATATACCAGAAGATTATCTTTAGTACTGCTTAATATAAACTTAAAATCATTTTAGTATACTCAATTGTGCTTTTTAGAGACACACTGAAGATGAATTTAAGTGTATTTTTAATATACTTATTTCATATTTTAAAAAAAATGTATTTTGTTACCACTAAGTATAATTGAAATCATCTTTAAATAAAATAATAAACTATTTAAATTATAATAATATTAATTTATATACAAATTATACTTAGAATGTATTCCTCGATTTAAAAAGTGCTCTAAAATACATTTTATTACACTTCCATAATGTACTTAAAGTGCTCTATTTTCGACACACTTATTTTGCACTTAATATACTGAAAGCTTACCTTTAGTACTGCTTAATATAAACTTAAGATCATCTTAGTGTACTCAGTTGTGCTTTTTTGAGACACACTGAAGATAAACTAAAGTGTATTTTTAATATACTATTTCATATTTTCAACAAATGTATTTCGTTACCAGTTTTAGTATAATTGAAACCATCTTTAAATACAATAATAAACTATTTAAATTATAATAATAATAATATGTAATTATATACAAATTATACTTATAATGTATTCCTAGATTAAAAAAGTACACTAAAATACATTTTATTTAAGTGCACTTAATACACTTCCATAATGTATTTAAAGTGCTCTATTTTCACGCACTTATTTTGCACTTAATATACTGAAAGCTTACCTTTAGTACTGCTTAATATAAACTTAAGATCATCTTAGTGTACTCAGTTGTGCTTTTTTGAGACACACTGAAGATAAACTAAAGTGTATTTTTAATATACTATTTCATATTTTCAACAAATGTATTTCGTTTCCAGTTATAGTATAATTGAAACCATCTTTTAATACAATAATAAACTATTTAAATTATAATAATAATAATATGTAATTATATACAAATTATACTTATAATGTATTCCTAGATTAAAAAAGAACACTAAAATACATTTTATTTAAGTGCACTTAATACACTTCCATAATGTATTTAAAGTGCTCTATTTTCACGCACTTATTTTGTACTTAATATACTAAAAGCTTACCTTTAGTACTTCTTAATATAAACTTAAGATCATCTTAGTGTACTCAACTGTGCTATTTTGAGACACACTGAAGATGCTTTTAACATACTATTTCAGCTTTAATTTTATCTTTAGATTAAATCTTTAATACATTTTTAAATACACTTATAAATTATTTAAAATATAAGAATATATCAACTGTGCTATTTTTATACAAACTTAAGATGAACCTAAAACATGATTTTAAAATATAATTTCAGCTTTAATTTTTTTCCCCCTTAGAGCAATAGAACCCATCTTTAAAACATTTTTAAATACACCTTTAAATTCTTTAAAATATAAGAATATACAATCATATTATATTTATGGAAACTAATTTATTGTAAAAATGTATTTTAACTATGTCAAAAGTACTTTTATAAAACATTTAAATGTTAATGGTTTTTGGTAATTGTCCACCATTGATGAAGGCGTTTAATACAATAATCATTTTAAAGTTAGATGTAATGCATTTGATAAAAATGACCGGTAAATGTAATTCATGTAAATGAAAACACCTATAGTTTAAAAGGATACAGGAGGAATGGTATGTGTACAAACAAAAAGCATCTCTTTCTTAAAAAACACTTTATTTTTTTTAAACATTATTAAAGTCCAAACAGACTGTTGGGAAACAAAATAACACAAGTGGCAAGCTTAAACTAAAAGCATTAAAGGAGTTCACCCAAAAATCAAAATGATCTCAGTTTTTACTCACCTGCGTGTTGTTCTAACCCCGTATGGCTTCCATTTATAATTGCATAACAAAATATTATATTTATGATGTAATCTGAGCGCTGGATAAGTCTTCCATTGACTTCCAAGGGGCTTAAACTTGCTCGATCAGAAAACATATAGACATTGTTTAAAATAGTCCAAGTGACTTCAGTGGCTCAACCATCCATTTATCAAGCGACGAGAATAGTTTTTTTGTGCCAAAAACAAACAAAAATAACTAATTAACTAACCCTTTAATAAAATGATTAAACTACAGATTACTGTACGTATCTTATATGAACAAAACACTAATTTCTTCTTTACTTTCACATTCCTTTCCCAACAACAACAAAAAATTACCTTTACAGTGTTTTTTTTTTTAAAACAAAACTTTCGTTATTGCACTTTCGCCGTATTACGGCTCTAACCTCGGACTGTGACGTGCCCGGAAACTCGGATATGACAGTGTCTGCCGAAAAAAAAAAAAAAAAAAAAACATTAGTACATTAGTGCTTTATGAATAGCCACAAAATTATTCATAATATCCACCTCATGCTTATAGGATATAAAGCTTGCTAGAATATAGACACACAATGATTTTCTAGGCAAAAAGAGACCTTTTTCACAGTCTGTGTGATCATATCTGTTTTGTAGTAAAGGATGGCTGCGTTACTGTCGGCAGTTTTGTGAAGAAAGCTAAACTAGCTGAAATTATACCCAGCAGGCACCGGACGTCAATATAACGTCATGCTGACATTGGATCCCAACGTTGGTCAGACGTTGTAATTTGGTTGAAAATGAAAATCGGGTTGACGACAGAACCCAACGTCATATTGACATCGATCTCCAACGTTGGTCAGACGTTGAATTTTGGATGAAAATGAAAATCTGGTTGACGTCAGAACCCAACGTCAGGATGACGTCGATCTCCAACGTTGGTCAGACGTTGAATTTTTGATGAAAATGAAAATCTGGTTGACGTCAGAACCCAACGTCAGGCTGACGTCGATCTCTAACGTTGGTCAGACGTTGCATTTTGGATGAAAATGAAAATCTGGTTGACGTCAGAACCCAACGTCAGGCTGACGTTGATTTCTAACGTTGGTTAGACGTTGCATTTTGGATGAAAATGAAAATCTGGTTGACGTCAGAACCCAACGTCAGGCTGACGTCGATTTCTATCGTTGGTTAGACGTTGCATTTTGGATGAAAATGAAAATCTGGTTGACGTCAGAACCCAACGTCAGGCTGACGTCGATTTCTAACGTTGGTTAGACGTTGCATTTTGGATGAAAATGAAAATCTGGTTGACGTCAGAACCCAACGTCAGGCTGACGTCGATCTCCAACGTTGGTCAGACGTTGAATTTTGGATGAAAATGAAAATCTGGTTGACGTCAGAACCCAACGTCAGGCTGACGTCGATCTCCAACGTTGGTCAGACGTTGCATTTTGGATGAAAATGAAAATCTGGTTGACGTCAGAACCCAACGTCAGGCTGACGTCGATTTCTAACGTTGGTCAGACGTTGCATTTTGGATGAAAATGAAAATATGGTTGACGTCAGAACCCAACGTCAGACTGACATCAATTCAATTCAATTCAATTCAATTCAAGTTTATTTGTATAGCGCTTTTTACAAAACAAATCGTTACAAAGCAACTTTACAGAAAATTATGTTTCTACAATATTTAGTAGTAGCTAGTAGTTTGTGCACATTTGACAGGATTTTAGAAAAACTAAAAAATAATAATAATACAAGACGTAGTCAGCTAGACGATGAACTATCAATATTATTAATTAAGTTATTATATGATTAAGTCACACATTTAGGAATAATTGTTAGTTCTGTTTGTTCATTCAGGGTTAGCATCATCTGAGGTCCTCTGAGGGTCAGCATCATCTCTTCTCAGGTGTTCTGGATCCAGACTGGAGCTTGTGTAAATCCTAGTTCCGTGGCAAAACATAGAAACAAAATACAGACATCATTAGCATAGCTGCTGATCCAACAAAGTAAAATTAGTTTAACCCAAGCTAATGAATAAAAATGCACCTTTGATCAGATGCAACTACACTCACAATTAAAAAGATACATTATTCGAATGCTTGGCGAAAGAGATGTGTTTTTAATCTAGATTTAAACAGAGAGAGTGTGTCTGAACCCCGAACATTATCAGGAAGGCTATTCCAGAGTTTGGGAGCCAAATGTGAGAAGGCTCTACCTCCTTTAGTGGACTTTGCTATCCTAGGAACTACCAAAAGTCCAGCGTTTTGTGACCTTAGGGTGCGTGATGGGTTGTAACGTGGTAGAAGGCTAGTTAGGTACGCTGGAGCTAAACCATTTAGGGCCTTATAGGTAAGTAATGATAATTTGTAACTGATGCGGAACTTAATAGGTAGCCAGTGCAGAGACTGTAAAATTGGGGTAATATGATCATATTTTCTTGACCTCGTAAGGACTCTCGCTGCTGCATTTTGGACGACCTGTAGCTTGTTTATTGAAGAAGCAGGACAACCACCTAGAAGTGCATTACAATAGTCCAGTCTAGAGGTCATGAATGCATGAACTAGCTTTTCTGCATCAGAAACAGATAACATGTTTCGTAGCTTGGCAATGTTTCTAAGATGGAAGAATGCAATTTTTGTAACATTGGAAATATGATTTTCAAAAGACAAATTGCTGTCTAATATAACACCCAGATTTCTGACTGTAGAGGAAGTTACAGTACATCCGTCTAGTTGCAGATTGTAATCTACAAGATTCTGTGTAGTGTTTTTTGGTCCAATAATTAATATCTCCGTCTTATCCGAATTTAATTGGAGAAAATTCTTTTACATTTTTAACACAATCTGTTAGCTTAGATAATTGGGAAGTTTCATCTGGTCTCGTTGATATATATAGCTGAGTATCATCAGCATAACAGTGGAAGCTAATTCCGTATTTTCTAATAATATTACCAAGGGGCAACATGTATATTGAAAATAGAAGGGGACCTAGGACGGATCCTTGTGGCACTCCATATTTTACTGATGATAAATGAGATGACTCCCCATTTAAGTAAACAGAATGGTAGCGATCGGACAGGTAGGATCTAAACCATCTTAGAGCCTGCCCTTGAATACCTGTATAGTTTTGTAATCGATCTATGAGTATGTCATGATCTATGGTGTCGAACGCAGCACTAAGATCAAGTAAGACTAGAAATGAGATGCAGCCTTGGTCTGACGCAAGGAGCAGGTCATTTGTAATTTTAACAAGTGCAGTTTCTGTGCTATGGTGGGGCCTAAAACCTGACTGAAATTCTTCATACAGATCATTTTTATGCAGGAAGGTGCTCAATTGAGCAGACACAACTTTTTCAAAAATTTTAGACATAAATGGAAGATTTGAAATAGGCCTATAATTTGCCAGTACACTAGGATCTAGTTTTGGTTTCTTAATAAGAGGCTTGATAACCGCCAGCTTGAATGGTTTTGGGACGTGTCCTAAAGATAACGACGAGTTAATGATATTGAGAAGCGGTTCTTCGGCTACAGGTAACAGCTCTTTCAGTAATTTAGTGGGTACAGGATCTAATAAACATGTTGTTGGTTTAGATACAGTGATAAGTTTATTTAGCTCCTCCTGTCCTATGGTTGTAAAGCACTGCAGTTTATGTTTGGGTGCGATGGATGAAACTGAAGTGTTAGATGCTGTAGAATCTACATTCGCTATTGTATTTCTAATGTTATCTATTTTATCAGTGAAGAAATTCATAAAGTCATTACTATTTAACGTTGGTGGAATATTTGAATCAGGTGGCATCTGGTAATTTGTTAACTTAGCCACTGTGTTAAATAAAAACCTTGGATTGTTTTGGTTATTTTCAATGAGTTTGTGTATATGCTCTGCCCTAGCAGTTTTTAGAGCCTGTCTATAGCTGGACATACTGTTTTTCCATGCAATTCTAAAAACTTCTAAGTTAGTTTTTCTCCATTTGCGTTCAAGACTACGAGTTACTTTCTTGAGAGAGTGAATATTACTGTTATACCATGGTACAGTACGTTTTTCTCTAACTTTTTTCAATTTGATTGGGGCAACAGCTTCTAATGTATTAGAGAAAATAGTGCCCATGTTGTCAGTAATTTTGTCTAATTCATGTGTATTTTTGGGTACAAATAGCAGTTGAGATAGATCAGGCAGGTTATTTGCGAATCTGTCTTTGGTGGCTGGAACAATAGTTCTGCCCAGACGGTATCGCTGCGACATATAGTTAATATCAGTTATACGCAGCATGCACGATACGAGGAAATGGTCTGTAATATCATCACTTTGAGGTACAATATCTATAGCAGTAAGATCGATTCCATGCGATATAATTAAATCTAGTGTATGATTAAAACGATGAGTGGGCCCGGTGACATTTTGCTTGACTCCAAAGGAGTTTATTATTTCAGTAAACGCAAGTCCTAATGTATCATTTGTATTATCAACGTGAATATTAAAATCTCCCATGATTAGCGCCTTATCAACTGTAACTAGAAGGTCTGAGAGGAAATCTGCAAATTCTTTTAGGAATTCTGTATACGGCCCTGGTGGTCTATACACAGTAGCCAGAGCAAGAGATACATTAGATTTCTTTTGCATGTCTGACAGAGTAACATTTAGCATTAGTATTTCAAAAGAGTTAAACCTGTATCCTGTTTTCTGGGTAACATTGAGAATATCACTATATATTGTTGCAACACCCCCGCCACGACCAGTCTGACGGGGCTCATGCTTATAACAGTAGTTTGGTGGAGTAGACTCATTTAGACCAAAATAATCATTTGGTTTTAGCCAGGTTTCAGTCAAACAGAGTAAATCATTATCTGTGATCATTTCATTTTTCAATAACTGCTTTTGGTGTGAGTGATCTAATATTTATGAGCCCAAACTTTAAAAATTGTTTTTGTTCATTTACTTTACATTTTTCTGGTTTAATTACGATAAGATTTTTTCTAGATCCTACATTATATTTATATTTATATTTTGACCTCACTATTCTGGGAACAGACACAGTCTTAATAGGTTTTACAGCACAAGTACTTTTATCATTTAAGCGGGTGGAACAAAACTCATCATAATGGTTATTTGAGAATTGACTTACTAGTCACATGGAGCGAAGTGTCCTGGAGATGTTGTCAGAGAGAAGCTCCGCGCCGACTCGACTGGGGTGTAATCCATCAGCGCGAAACAGTCTAGGACGCTCCCAGATAAGATTCCAGTTATTAACAAATAGCAGTTTCTGTTCTTTACACCATGACAACAACCATTCATTTAAAGCAAAAAGTCTACTGAACCTTTCGTGTCCTCGTCGATACGTGGGCAGTGGTCCTGACACGACGATCGTCGCCGCGGGCGTCGTGCTGCGAACCGTCTCGATCAGGCTCCTGAAGTCCCTCTTCAGCGTCTCCGTCTGCCGCAGCGTGGTGTCGTTAACCCCGGCGTGAAGCACGACCGCTCTCGGGCTCTCGTCGTCCTTCAGGATCGCAGGTATCTGCGCAGAAACATCGAGAACACGAGCACCAGGCAAACAATGAGTGTGCACTTTACCTTCGGCTAACGTAGCACTTACGTGTCGGACGATGGAGTCTCCGATGATCACAGCGTCGCGTCCTGTCTCGCGGAGGGGAGCGAAGCGGTTCTGGATGGAGATCTCGAAGGCAGGAGGGGGAGATGTCGTCGCCCGGGACCCGGCTCGCATCCCCCGCTGTGGATGCACCCAGGGTCCGTGGTGTCCCGGCGTCGCAGTGAAGGACATCTGGGAAGATCGCGTCCTGGGTGCACCGGGCCTGCGCAGAGAAACACACGGAGTAGACGTGGTGGGACTGTTAACAGCACGCTGTATACTTACCCCGGACTTGTGAGCGTCAGCCCGGGATGATTCCAGCGCGGCTCTCCGCTCTCTCAGCTCGGCCTGCCTCCGTTCCAGGTCGCGAATCTGCTTCCCCACGGCCTCGAGCTCGAGCTGCACAGAGTGGAGACATTCATCCGCCATTAAAGCAAGTAACAGTGAGTACAGCAGTGGTAATGTGTGTGAATAGAGTATTAGCAATGTAAGCTCAGTTAGCAGCAACCACGCTTGCTGATGCTAACTGGCTAAAAGCTAATAGCGGACCTGGGAGATCAAAATAAATCTAGTGATAGCGAGTCGCTCTAATTGATTTTGTTGTAGAATACAATAGAGGATATATTCACGCGTTATATAAACGGAAACGATGGTGTATAAAATAGATTTTTAAGTTAAAAATAGTCAATGAAAAGAATATAGTGACGGAGCTCAAACGCAGTTCAGCCGTCAACAACAAACGTCGATCTCCAACGTTGGTCAGACGTTGCATTTTGAATGAAAATGAAAATCTGGTTGACGTCAGAACCCAACGTCAGGCTGACGCCGATTTCTAACGTTGGTTAGACGTTGCATTTTGGATGAGAATGAAAATCTGGTTGACGTCAGAACCCAACGTCAGGCTGACGTCGATCTCCAACGTTGGTCAGACGTTGAATTTTGGATGAAAATGAAAATCTGGTTTAGGTCAGAACCCAACGTCAGGCTGACGTCGATCTCTAACGTTGGTCAGACGTTGCATTTTGGATGAAAATGAAAATCTGGTTGACGTCCGAACCCAACGTCAGACTGACGTCAGTCTGCTACGTTGGTCAGACGTTGCATTTCGGATGAAAATCTGGTTGACGTCAGAACCCAACATCAGACTGACGTCAATCTCCAACGTTAGTCAGATATTGCATTTTGGATCAAAATGAAAATCTGGTTGACGTCTGAACCCAACGTCAGACTGACGTCAGTCTGCTACGTTGGTCAGACGTTGCATTTCGGATGAAAATCTGGTTGACGTCAGAACCCAACGTCAGACAGACGTCAATCTCCAACGTTAGTCAGATATTGCATTTTGGATCAAAATGAAAATCTGGTTGACGTCTGAACCCAACGTCAGACTGACGTCAGTCTGCTACGTTGGTCAGACGTTGCATTTTGGATGAAAATGAAAATCTTTTTGACATCAGAATCTAACCTCAGACTGTCTGAAAATGGAATACACAAATGTTTTGTGGTTTTATCAGAAAAATGACTAAGAGATGAACTGGATTATAACAAATATGATTTATTTATTCACATGTTGTATCATTTACATTTAACATCGAACAGAACATTTACAAAATAATTACATTTTAACATCAACATTATTGGAACTGAATAGTTTTGAAAACATACATTTTATTAACATCTTTCTTTTTTTCCTGCCACCTCCACCCACCCTGTCTGGTGCACAGTAACGTCGCAAGGGCTGTGCAAAGCGTGCAACTTCACTAGGCCTCACACCTCTAGAGGGCCTCGCTCCTGGCCTGCATTTTATGTCATTTATATCTCATTTTTATTACTATTTTTTCCACCCATCTTGTCCTTTGGTAGACTAAAATAGTCAAGACTACAAGTATAAGAATGAGTAAAGCTGTTTGTTGATAGGACGAAAAAAATGATAAAGTTTAACTTTTAAATGGTCTAGAGCCCTGCATTTCACCCTGACTTTTTTTACACTCCAGGCCGGGTTTCGGGCCAATTTCCACATCATAGTTCAGATGCGGGCTGTCCTTAGGCCTGTTTAAGGCTTCTCCTTATTTTTATATTTAAGACATCCATCAATTAGTGATGAAAAAATTGCCGCACTGAGGGAAACAACACGAGACCGTGCTAACATGACTGTCAATAGCGGCTTAACAGTGTTAAGTGTCCCGCAGCATCACAGTGTTCTGCTTTTAAATGCACGCAATAGGCTTAAGCTTGACATAAAGCATCTTCAAAAAATTATTACCATAAATGAGTCATGGGGTAAATAGGAATGAGATTGAATTATTTACTAATAAATAGTTTTCTGAGTTGGTGTAGCAAGGATGATGTTGCTAATCCTGACTCGCCAACTCTTAATTTTACAAGCCTTAAGAGAAAAGTTCATCTTTATGGATTATCTTTATAATGAATGAGTTTTTGTTTCTGATGTGTTGTATTTTGAAAATAATTATTTTAGAAGAAAATGTTGGATCGCACTTTCCATCTGAACTCTTCATATATAACTGTCTACAAGCCTAGAACTAATTTAAGCATTCTTATTAACTTATTATAATTATGATTGTAGATCCTTATGAGCTAGTGCGTGGCCATGATTTGTGCGCAAGCATGTCAGTGAGCAAGGCATCACAATCGAACAGATGCATGTTAAAGTTGAGTTTGTTGCGGTTCTGGCTTTGCTACCGTTCGGACGTTCTAGCCTACTGTTCTGCGCTTCGCTTATTATTTCTGTACTTTTCTCAGTTTTTTCTACGATTTTTTACTTCAGCAGATCAGCACAGTGCTCAAACAAAATATTTTTGGCACAAACGCTAAAACTAAAAACTTTTTTTGACTGGAATAATACTACAAAAGAAGACTCCCACTGCCAGCAGCTTACATTCTGGAGATGGGAAAACAACTGCCTACATTCAAATGGAAGAGAGAGAAAATGCCTCCTGTTGGATCTACTTGTTGCATGAACTGCTGCAAACTTCTACAAAGAATTGTGATTCTTGAAACAAAGTTACTTGCTGGACTTCCAAAACAGGCGAAACACTCAGCAGACTGTCGTCATGGACCCTCTCAGCATACAGCCGGTGAGTCCCATGAATCTTCTGAATCTCAACAGTTTGTACCAAGTGTAGAGGAACAAGCCGAAACGGATCATCACACTAATCGATGGCACAAACAGGGTGCAAGACCCAGAGGAACACAAGACATCAGATTGTCATGAGTTTCTCGTATTGTTGCCGTAGCTTTCTCTACCCCAGATTCAACTATGACAAGGCTTGTAAATACCAGTATTCTACCTCCCACTATACATCTTGAAAACAGATTTGAAGAATTAATGAATGCGGGTGAGGAATCCCCAAATGTGATTAGCAGCTAACACCGTTACTAACAGACAGTGACATTCAGCTCAGAGCGTAGCCGAGCCTAGGACTCTGATAGTGGGTGACTCTATTATCAGAAACATCCGTAGCAGGACTACAATAACATGCTGCCTTCCTCAAGCAACGGTCTCCTATGTGAACAAGGAACTTCAGAAAATGAAGCACAAGACTACAAATCTAATTATCAATCCATGTGGGGAAGAATGATACTCTCAAAAAGCAGTCAAACATCCTTAAGAAGGACTTCAGTGAACTCTTTCAAACACTTTGAAGACTCCAAGTTCAGTCGTTCATCAGTGGACCACTCCCAACTGATAACACCATGCAGCCACAAAAAGCACTGCTGATGGACACCATCCCGGAAGAGACCTGCCCTCAGAGCTCCTCACAGACAGACTGTGATGTATCAAAACAGATACAAGACTCAGCACTCAAGGATGACTTTCTTGAAGACAGCCGGGGAAGCCAAGACAACATATCACAGCCACAAGAAACACCAGAGACACAACCCATCTCACCAGACACATTATTCCTCTCTCCAGCATCTCCACTTCTGTGCTTTTCACTGAAAATTGTAGAATTGGTGTATGCTTGGACTAAACTCTCTCACTCATTCGCTGCAAGCCCGCAAATGTCAACAAGAAAACAGCAGGGTCCCAAAACATCAAAGCCTGGGGGCCCTGCTCCTGTGAGAGCTCTCAGACCGCTGCAGCAACAGCAGGCCCCAAACCCTCAATCTGCTGAAGGTGAACCAAAAACAACTGATAGAAGCTCTCAGTGATATGTGTCGGGTCCCTGCTATAATAACCGCAACATTCACAAATGTTTAAAGAACAAGTGGGAACCCAGTGTGCCTGTAGCTTTCTCGATTTCACTTTTATCATGTGACAGAAAGTTTAAGGCCATCTTAAGCCGAAGGGCAAACTCATCTAATATGCATCAAACTAAAACTGATGTAATGACATAAAGCACTGCCATCAAGTTAGCATCTTTAAACATTTGCTCACTAAAAAATTTAATCATTTTGTAATCAATGACTTTATAACCACAAACAATTAGGATTTTATGTTTCTAAATGAAACATGGCTAGAGGACAGCTGCAGTTCAACAGTCCTCAATGAAGCAGTCCTTCCTAACTTCACTTCCATGAGTGTTTGCAGGACTGTTAGGAGAGGTGGAGGTGGAGCTGCTTTTTTAAAGATGTCTATCAATGCAAACAAGTGTCATTTGGTCATGACTTGTCTTTTGAATATTTAGGGATTGTGCTAAAAGGTGCTCAACACATTCTTTTTATTATTATTTACAGGCCTCCAAAATACTCTTCAGCATTTTGTTGAGGTAACAGAAACGTTATCAATGATTTCCTCAGAGTTTGACTGTTTTGCTAATGCAGGGGATTTTAATTTTCACATAGACAATGCAGAAAACAAAACTACAAAAGAAATGATAACAGTTCTAAATACCTTTGACTTGATTCAGCATGTGCATGGACCCACACAAAGGTGGACACACTCTAGATGTAATCATCAGTAGGGCTCTAAACATTTCATTCATTGTTATTAAGGACTTAGTACTATCTGATCACTTCTGTATTTTCTTTGATATATTGATCTCTGCTACCACTTACTCTAGAACTGTCTCTGTCAGAAGGATATGCTTTCAAATGTAGCCGCACTTAATAACCAGAGCCGTAGTTCGCTGACAAGTGGTGCATTATTGCGTTCAAAATCGCAGAAGAATCTCATGCGGTTATGAACGCGATATTGCGTAGCTTGTCAGCGAACTACGGCTCTGTCTATTAAGTGCGGCTCCATTTGAAAGCAGGTTATTGACATCAGCAACTAAGTGCAGCAACTAAAATCATCAACTTGCTATATTGACACACTTCCCACATCTTTTTTCAAAAGTGTGCTTAACTGTTTAGAAGTAAATCTCTCTCTGGGACTTTTCCAAACTCCCTGAAAACTGCAGTTGTTAAGCCCCTAATGAAAAAGAGCAATCTTGATAACACCATTTTGAGCAATTATAGACCAATATCTAATCTTCCTTTTATAGGCAAAATTATAGAAAAGGTAGTTTTTAATCAGCTGAATAAACACTTAAACATCTGGTTTCAGACCGCATCACAGCACAGAGACAGCACTCATTAAGATAATAAATGATATTAACTTAAATTGTGACTCTGGCAATATATCAGTGCTGGTATTGCTAGATCTCAGTGCTGTGTTTGACACTGTCGATCATAACATACTACTAGAGAGACTGGAAAACTGGGTCGGGCTTTCTGGGATGGTACTCAAATGGTTCAGGTCATACTTAAAAAGGAGCGATCATTATGTGAGTCTAGGAGAGCATAAGTCTAAGTAGACATCCATGATATGTGGAGACCCACAAGGTTCAATTCTTGCACCGCTCTTGTTTAGCCTGTATATGCTTCCTCTAAGTAAAATAATGAGAAAGAACCTAATTGCCTATTACAGCTATGCTGATGATACCCAGATTTACCTAGCCTTATCTCCAAATGAATACAGCCCCACTGACTCCCTCTGCCAATGCATTGATGAAATTAATAGCTGGATGTGCCAGAACTTTCTTCAGTTAAACAAGGAAAAACTGAAGTCATTGCATTTGGAAACAAAGATGAAGTTTTTAAGGTGAATGCATACTTTGACTCTAGGGGTCTAACAACTAAAAATCAAGACAGGAAACGTGGTGTGATTCTGGAGACAGACCTTAGTTTCAGTAGTCATGTCAAAGCAGTAACTAAATCAGCATACTATCATTTAAAAAACATTGCAAGAATTAGATGTTTTGTTTCCAGCCAAGACTTGGAGAAACTTGTTCATGCTTTATCACCAGCAGGGTGGACTATTGTAATAGGCTCCACACCGGCCTTCCCAAAAAGACCATTAGACAGCTGCAGCTCATCCAGAACACTGCTGCCAGGATTCTGACTAGAACATCTGAGCATATCACACCAGTCCTCATTAACTTCCAGTTACATTTAAGATTGATTTTAAAGTACTTCTACTTGTCTAGAAGTCACTCAAAGACCTAGGACCAAAATACATTGCTTCCAGAATCAGCCTCCAGAAGAGATCAGATGTGCTAAAACACTAATCACATTTAAATCTAGACTCAAAACTCATCTGTTTAGCTGTGCATTTATTGAATGAGCACTGTGCAATGTCCGACCTGATTGCACTGTATTTTATGTATTAACTGTAAGATCATTTTCTATTTCTAACTGTTTTAAATTCAAGTCAATTTTTAAATAATTTCCAAAGTTTTAAAATTGCTTCTTTACTTTTGTTCTTCATGATTATTTTACTTCATTTTATGTAAAGCACTTTGAATTACCATTTTGTTCGAAATTTGCTATATAAATAAACTTGCCTTGCCTTGCTACAGCAACCTCCCCCACCACACACACACACACACACACACACACGCAAAATTGTAGAGGGCCTCGCACATCAACTTTGCACAGGGCCTCTCACCCTCCTTGCGACGGCTCTGCTGGGGCATATTTTAAACAAAAGGCAGTGGCTGCTGCAGTATTTGCCCCGTCTCTTTTGATGTTTTCTGGACACTCTCTGTAAGAAATATTTGAATAAGAAAATGTGTAAGTATAGGATATGATGCACTATAGTAATCACTGAATGTAATCATTAACTATTTATTTGCCTTCCACAGAATACATTTAGACCACTTACACTATTGATTTGGTTTCTTAGAAAAAAATAAAAATCTATCCTAGCTTTAAGAGCCATGAATGTAAATTACATGCTATAAGTCATCAAAATATATTTCAGCTTGTGATGCAATTGACAAACACTAAGCAGACAATCTAGCAAAAGAAAACCATGACAACAAAGACACATTGCAGTATTTTTTTGCAGAGTGTCTTAAGGTAAATTAACATTTAATGTCTAATACATTAAATGCAAAAACAATTGTTAGAGAATGCAAAAACAATTGTTAGAGTTCTGAACAATAAAGATAGGCTGGCAACAGGAATGACCTGCCAATCAATAAGAAGTGTATATATGGAAGTTTGTGTGATTTCTGTGTGACAGATGAGTACCTACAATACGAGGTTACTGGTTTTCACTAAACCAACAGAAACTAAACAACGCTGAATGTCACAATGATATGATGCTAATATTTGTATTATATGTTAATTTTGTTTTACCTGTGACAACAGTGTACAGATTGATCTTGGTGAAAGCAAGCTTCCCCTTCCCCCACTTCATACTGAAACAGGCCATGACCTCATTTTTCATCAACCTGTGGATACAAGAGTAATGCCCAAATAATTAATTATACATGACACATTATGAGGCAGGTGTTATAGTTTCTGTTACGTGTTCATCATATCTAGTATAATGCAGATATCATACAGGTCCTCCAGTTGGTACTAGATTAAAAGTCATAGGCTCACCCAAACTGGCAGGTTTTTATCTTATTGCAAAACAACTGATATTGTGCAATTTCAAAATGTAAAACCAACACTATTTCAACAACTTGGCCTGTAAATATTAATTTCATTCATTTTCTCCTTGCTAGCAACTGTAAAGTGCAAAATTATAGGATAACAGAAGAGCACACAAGAAAACCAGAAGAATCAGATTAACTACCTTCAATCTATTAATATTTTAATCTAATTAATGTAATATATTAAAGCAGATTGTTCTAGCAGCTCTTTTATAAATGAACAAAAAAACATACCTTACAACAATATGGCTTCTTCAGAACATGGCAAAGAGATAAATGCAAAACAAAGCAAAAACAAAACAAAAGTTATAACCTCATATAGTATAGCCCCTAAATTCACACTATATTAAATACTATACCTTAGTGATAAACTTGAACCCCAAATATAAAACTAGAGCTTGTAGAAGAAAAGGCTGTTTTTGCTTAAAATAAATAAAAAAGGAGCCTCTTTACATCGTGTGTAGAAATCTGACAGCTAAAGGAGATCCAAAATTAATTAAACTTATACAGCAGAATATTAAGTTACTATAAACACCTGTATAACTAATTCGCATGACACAATTGAAGAAAAAAAAGCATTGAATCGAACAAATTTCATGATGAAAAGCTTAACGTTAAATTATTCGAAACAACAATAATAATAATATAATAATTAAAAACATATGTCTCAAGTTTAAACTTTATTTGAACTGTTTTTCAGCGCTAACAGTTAGATGGCTTAAATGACTCAGGCGTTTTTATTTCAGGGATATAACAGTTAACGTTACAATTTTTTAATTAATTATCTCTACCCACCCAGCCGGCATTTCAACGTTGATTCAACGTTGAAACAACGTCAGGTACCATGGTTGAATCAACGTTGAAAAACCTTTCGATTTTGCAAATTGGATCAACGTTGAAATCACGACGTTGATTCACCGTTGAAATCGTGACGTTGATGTATGGTTGAAATCACAACGTTGATTCACTGTTGAAATCCCGACGTTGAATCAACGTTGAATAACCTTTCGATTTTGCAAATTGGATCAACGTTGAAATCACGACGTGGATTCACCGTTGAAATCGCGACGCTGTTTCACCGTCTTACCTGCATTATGGGTGAATTAGGGTCGTGCTGCAGCCCTGGGATGAAAGCTGAATGAGGTGTTGATTTTGAAAAGTTAATCAGCGTTGATAACACGACGTTGTTCCCCGTCGTACCTTGCACCGTGTGTAAATACACCTAGATCCTAGTTGGCACTTAGATCAACAATGTACATGCAAGGCTAAAAATCTAATGACTGGCAGCAATGGCTTTACAAACAACTTCAATAAACTACCACATGCTCAAAATTGTCAAACAGCAGTTTAATTTTGGAAACATACTGTATAAAACAGATGAAAATAATATGCAGAGTATGCATGGAGGTAATGCTAAAAACAGGTAGTAGAACAATCCAAATACAATAATATTTAAAGGTTTTTGTAAAATAATTTGGCACATAAATGCATATTTTTTTCAGCACTTACAAGACAAACCCTTGTACCTTTATGACTGAAACCAGTGGATCTTTTATTTTGGTGGAAACCTACAGTTTCTGTCAAAAACATGTTTTAGTAATGTGTCTCATTACAAGAGTTGTGTACATTTGTGCAGTGAAAATGTGTTGAACAGTTCGAGAAGGGAACCTTCCACCAGTTGATTTCTAATGGGAACCCCCCCGGACTGTGTCTTCTTTACCGTGGGGAATGCAGAATGAGATTTCTACCGCAGGGCACTCTAAAATGTTAGAACCAGCAGCCTTAGTGTATACAGTGTGGTTGTGCTTCGGGTGATCCTTGAAAGTGTCCCAGCGCTCGGTCCTTTCTGACGCCGTCCCCTCCACTCTCTCCCACTTGTGCACTTTCTGTACCGTCCTGTATAAACATTTACATTTAATCATTTAACAGACGCTTTTATCCAAAGCGACTTACAAATGAGAAGAACAGAAGCAGTCAGGTGTACAAGCGAACAACAACAGTATACAAGTGCCATGACAAGTCTCAGTTAGTCTAGTACAGAACGCATAGCCAGGTTTTTTTTTTTTTTTATATATATAAGACAAGAAAAGAAGGAAAAGTGCTAGCATTAGTTGGTTAAGTTCTGGTGAAAAAGATGAGTCTTAAGATGTTTCTTGAAAATGAGTAAAGACTCAGCAGTTCGGATTGAGATTGGGAGGTCATTCCACCAGCTGGGCACAGTCCAGGAAAAGGTCCGTGAGAGTGATTTTGAAGCTCTTTGGGATGGCACCACAAGGCGTCGTTCACTTGCAGAGGGCAAACTTCTGGAGGGCACATAAGATTTAACCAGTGAGTTTAGGTATGTTCACAATGTTTGACAATAACTTTGATATTGTGAAATATATTTAACTGAAAACTGAATGCAAAATAAATCACACAATATTTTCACTTTACAGTTCAGTAACAGTGAGGTTGGAAACAAAGTGGACAACACTATTCATTAAACACTTATTTAATGTATTCAGATGAAAATGTACAATATTAACAAATTATTCACAAGCAGTGTTTTCAGAGCCCCCAGTTACACTGTTTTAATCAGAACACTAGCAATACAGTGTAGTAAAACAAGTCAAATCAAATTCAGTACATTTTTATTAAACTAAGTACAATCAAAACCTATCACAAAAGGTCAAAGCATCTCTAGCAGAAGTGACAGTGCAATGTAGCAGAAGAACAATTTCTTACCAATGTTTCAAGAACAAGCTGGATCCTCGATGACTCTACAAGGGGAAAGAAGAAATGGTTTACTGAAAAGTTCTTAAAAAGCAGGATTTCATTTTATACCATTTCTTTAAACCATTGATTCTCAAACTTTTTATAAGTACCACTTCAGAAAATATTTGTTATTAAATATTAAGTTGCACCATAATGACCAACATTACATTTCAGCAGCGTAGTAGGCCAAACTATTCAGCTACAGCTCTACAGTTAAAAAAATGAGGCAGTTTTATTCTAATAAGAATATTTATTGTCAGACACTTTACCATGGTAAATACAGTTTGAACATTAACACTACAACTGTGCTTACATACACAGGTAAATGAAAAAAAAAAGTTTAAATTAAAATGTAATTTTAAATGTAATTATGTAACAAAAGTTACAAAACTGTACTGTACTTTAACTGTAACCATGGCCGCGGGAAGTGGGGGTGCTGGGGGTGCTGCAGCACCCCCTAGTGACGAGAGGGAGATAAAAAAAAATGTAGGCCTATTAAAATATTTTGCACAATTTATAAATTCCTTATGAATATTTTAGAAAATGATTTTGAAACACGTAGGCTATTACGTATATTTTGGATTTTAATTTCATACTTTGAGGCCTAATCAACACAGGTTCGGAAGTTACGTTGTCGACGTCAGGTAGGCAGGTTTGGTCGCCGAGTAACGAGGTTTCCCGCTCGTTCCATGCAGAATACATTCATCTTTATATAATACAGCGCACCTCGACATTTGGACACCTGTAACCAGGGCACCCCGCCTGCATGTAGCTCAGGTAAGAGTATGGTGCTGCCGCGCTTGTAACATTTATTTTTTTGGCAACAAGTGTGGGATCAGCTTTGACTAGCCAAGCAATTGTAAGTAGTACACTATTATAGTATTTTTGTAAGGTGGTGGGGATGGAGATGGAGAGTATTATTTCGTTCGTGTGTTCCTTGCGTAATTATTGTGGAGAAATGTTAAAATAAAGTTTAAATAGTCGGAGATTATTTCCTTGTGGTTTGTGTAAAAAGGTTGGAGATGAAAGCTTTATACTGTGTGTGTGTTCTTTGCGTAATGGATGTGGAGAACTGTTCAATAAACAAATTGCTTAAATAGTCAGTGATTAATTCCTTGTGGTGTGCGTAAAAAGATTTTGGAGTTAATAGAGTTGCGTGTGACATAAACGTGACATAAACGTGCAGTGACTCAAGCCAGCTGATCAAATCGATTGCATTGTTTTAGCGTTATTGTGAAGTTTGATTAATATTATATTTTGTTGTAATATTATTTGTTGTATCTAAATAAGTTGCATGTATGTATAGGCTATCTGAAATTGTAATGAAAGTAATTATTTAGTTTTCTTTCGATTATTAAACTATTATTTCTGATTCTGCTTCTGCTTCAGATTAATAACCCATTGCGCATATCTGAGAACTGATGTCTGTACGTTTCAGACCCTGGCTGGCTGTGCACTGAAGTGTATATGACAATAAAAGTAGTAAATCTCAATGTATTTATTTTTAAAATGTATTTTAAATAGGCCTATATAGGCTCATAGGTTTTTTGTCAAAAAAAAAAAAAAAAAAATATTTCACAGCACCCCCTGTTCAAAATTACTTCCCGCGGCCCTGACTGTAACATACTTAAATGTGCAAAAAAAAAACTTACTCAAAGATTAAGTTAAAATGTATTAACATTAATTAGTTTAATTTAGTGATTCACCTGCATAACAACTAGAGGGGGCCTGACACTTTGAGAACCATGGCTTTAAACAATCCTTTTTTTTTTTTTTTTTTCATTTTCATTAATTCATTAAAATTATATTATTTAAATAACGACATTTGCACTTATATGTTGCAGAAAACACTTTGAAACTATTATAAGAATACAAACATATATAACACACCTAATGCATGGGATTCATATCAGGAAAATATGGGAAAATCTCTAAAAGACAGACATTAACACATAACTCACCAGTAACACATTAGGTGAGCATCTAACTTGATCAGCTGTGATAAAGCAATGCAAAAATAGACACACGGGTATTTATTTATCTGCAGGTTACATGTCCTTTTAACTACCCATTTGTAAACTCTGGTAATACTTTACTATTTTCAAAAGATAATAAAGATAAAGTTAGCGATTTTCTTACCTCATTTTGACAGGATGTTTTCAGGACCTCGCAGAACACCTGACCCTTCTTGTGTTCACAGTTTTTGTTCTCCATTGACATGTCACGACTCAAATTCGCTCGAAATAAATAAAAAATGTACAGGCAAATATGAAATAATTCGGGACCGACCGAGCAGTAAATTATAACGAGCAGCAGCTCACAGTCAGCCGCCTCACTCACAGAAAGACGACAATAACGGTCATATTTTTAAATGTAGAAAAGCGCGAACCGATTCTTTGTCCAGTTTCCTGAATGACAGCCAGATTAACCAATCATGATAGAAGTAATAAAATAAAACTACCAATGGGAGTTGTTTCAGTGTGATAAAGCAGCGAAATGTATAGTTTTATTGTTGTTAATGATAATAATATTTAACATATACCTTCAGATTTTAGAATAGGTATCATGACTAAAATATTTTTAAATGCTATTAAAATAATAATTAATTTAAATAATTTAATATAAATAATTTAAAAGCTTGTTAACCTTTTTCTACCATTTAGCATTAACCATTTTTAACGTTGTTTCATTAAAGGGCACCTATTATGCCCCTTTTTACAAGATATAATAATGGTCTTGGGTGTCCCCAGAATGTATTTGTGAAGTTTCAGCACAAAATACCCCACAGTTAATTTATTATAACCATTTGAAAATGTCATTTTTGGGGCCTGTTTTAAAAAGAGCTGTTTTGGTGTGTACCACCTTAAATATAAATGAGCTGCATATCCCCGCCCTGCCTTTGGATGAGGGCGTAACTGGCACACCTATTACAATGAGCGATCGGTATCGGTAGAAGCAGAATGGCTGAGAGTGGGAGACCCGCTGTTTTGTATGGCATTCAGCCGTATATGTTTGAACCAGAATCAGACCCAGATGATGAAGAGACTCCGGCAGAAGAAACACAAATGAGAATGGAGCAGGACGTCTCTGAATGGTTGTTTGATACATTTATGTACTTATATTTTAATCGCGTCCCCTTTGCAATTATGGATGTGCAACACGCACTGTGATAACGTTCGCGCAATTTTTTTAAACTACAAACACAAATACTGTGATAACGTTTGCTAAGTACAAACGAAATTATATTTATGCGAGGGAACGATTGCGTCATGTTGACATTACTTGTCGTACAGGTGTTTATGTGGCAAATGTGAGAAGATGGCTACAGAACCAGAAAATATATGCTGCAGGGAGATAGAACAGGTATTAATTTATTTACATTTGTAATTGTTGCAAAAAATAATAAGTGACATAAAACTGTCATACGCTATTTGTTGTATCAAAGGTTACAAGACGGATGCAACAACTTGAAGTCACTCCATCATGTATGGTAGACCATCCCGGAATGGATCCAGTTTGTTTAAATGTGTTTTCGTTACAAAACGCTTTTAACATTTACAGGGCTGACTATGGTCCCCTGCGACTTCGTGGAGTACAACAGTGAGTGTTAATGATTAGCACATTTAAGAAAAAATGTCAATTTCTTCTAAATATTACAAATGTTTTTATGAATTTTTGATGAATTAATTTTTAGTCTAATATTTTCCCGGGTTATAAGGAAATTATAGTGAAAACAAAACGTATTATAGCTTTAAATAATTTCACAACAACTTGCATATACATTTTTTTATTAACATTATGTATAAAGACACTGAACTGTACAAATAAGTTTAGAAATTAAATAATTTTAATAAAAGGACATTCCTCCAAAAAAAATTGAACCATGATCAATTAAATATAAAATATTTCAACTCCAGACAACAAATGATAGATATTTGAAAGAAAAAAAAAAACAGAAAAATCCTTGAACCCTGTTTTGAGAACGTGGCTATGTGTGTGTGTGCCTTAGTCGTTACAGATTTTTAGCTTATCGGAGTTTTGTGAGCTGGTGCTGGGGTTTCCTTGGACGAAAAGTTCGAGTTGTGATTCCATCCTGTGTGGTCCTGAGGATTCGAAGAGAGTTTCCTGATGCCCAGGGTAGTTATGTAGGTTTTCGACCACCTATTGATTAAACCGAGATACCCTACTAGAGATGGCCTCCTCCTTCTCTGGCCGGTCATACTCTGCGCACAATGCTGGTGGTATTGGTATCCTCAAAACATCATCCACATATGGTGCAGGATCCACAAAGACTTTATCAAATATGAGGTCCAGCAGGTCATCCACATATCCTGTGCAATATAACATTTTATTTTATTTTAAATTAGTCAAATATTGAGTTTTCTAATAGCTTGTAAGAAATTATGCAAAAAAGATATGTACATTTGTAGTAAATTTGTTAAGTAAACTCATTTTATACATACTGAATGTTGCTTGTGTCTTTACTTCTCTGACCCGGTATTCTCCCTTCTTGGCCTTTGGAAAGGTCACTTTGAACACCGGTCGACCAGCTGCTGTCGTGGCTTGAGGACGCCCGGCATTCTCATTGTAATGTAGTGCAGCCAGGTATAGTCTGTAAGCAATAAATACATTTTCAACATTCAATGTCTACAGTGTATGTAAAAGTAAATGTATTTTTACAACAATAACATTACCTGCACAACATTCCCAGAAATGGAAAAACCACATTTTTTGGTGTAAACCGTAGTATTACACTGTGGAAAACCTCAATAGAAGAAGTCTGATAGTGTGGACTTAGCTTGGCAACATCCTTCACAATTCTCTTGTTGGAGAGAACTTTCTCCAACTTGAGATATGGCAGTGTTCCTAAATTATTGGAAGTGTTACTATAGTATGATATGTAATTTTAAATAAAAAAAGGCAAGCTATATGATCTGTATACATTTTTTAAAAGTAACTATTGCTTCTTTAGCCTACATACCAGCAGCTAGCCACTTTTTTGTGTCTCGACTTCTCCTTGTTCCATGTAGACATGCTGGAAAATTGCTGTCTTCATGTGTGTGCTTATTTTGCATGTGGTTTAGCATAGACATCCATTTAGCCACTTTTTCAGGTCCACTGCTTGATGATGCAGCAGTCCAATAGATGTGGTTTTTTATACTATGCAACCATTTACGTATTTTCTCACAACCCTTTAGCTTGCACACTTTTTCCAGCTGCTTTGCAATTCCTGGAGATTTCAATTAAATACAAACATGACAACACACAATAAGTATAGCAATGTGTCATTACATATAATGTAATGGTGGTGTTTTTTATATATATATATATATATATATATATATATATATATATATATATATACACATACACACACACACAGTATATATATAAATAATCCGCTAACACATAATGATCCGCTAAAACAGTTTCAGTGCAATTATTAGTCTGTAAAAATTTAGAAAATGATATGATGGTAGTAAGGTTATTTACCTTTCTCTATGTGCCAGACATCATAGAATTGGTTGACATTGCGCTCCCTGAGGAATTTTTGTATTTGCGGATGTCGGTCAGTCACAATGCAGTCCAGAGTCACTCCATGAGCATCCAAAAAGTCAAGACCTCTCTTCAAACCTTCCTTTTCCATGTGGTAACTTCCTCCCACTTCATTACTCTGAAAATTGATTAAAATATAATTATTTTTTTGCGTTTAAAATAAAATATTCAAGTTTTCCAGGACATTGAATCAAAGGTTTCTGCTCATTTACCTGGACGAGTTGTACATCAACAACGGTGTTTGTCTCCAGGTCCATCATTGTGTAACTGCCATATTTGGCAGAGTGCCCTTCAAAAACAAAAATACATAATCTCTTATTACACAATGTGCCCTGTCTATAAGATAAAATTCTATATATTTTTTTCTTTATAAAAAAACAATGTAAATGTGTCCCACAATGTACCTGGTGAGTCAGCCCTCATATCTCCTCCAACAATGACCTTTTCCCTTTGAGCCAACAGCTGTAGCATCTCATCCTGCCAGTTTCTCCATTTGTAAACAATAGCAGGCTCAATGCACATTCGTGCATGACGACGAAAGGTGTCGTACTTGAAAAGATGTAACTTCATAGCTGCAAATATCTGACAACACATAGAGAACAGTTGGTAAGCAGTAAATTAATAAATGAATAAACATATTTTTTTTTTACATTACACATTTTTAGTCTCATGTAACTGCAAAGCTATTGATTATTTCATTTACAAATACCTTTTCAATTGTGAAAAATGAAGCACCACTGAGATACACAGCAGCAGAAAGGAAGAAGGTTTCCAGCTGGAGTACTGCCCAAAATCGGCTGACTGTTCCATTTCCGTGAGAACTGACAATGGTGGCAGAGTTGTTCAACACGTAGAAATGTTCCAATCCTTTGTGATCTTATATGACAGCTTCTATGACATAGCGGGCACACATCAAACAGTTCCATGATGCAGGTCTCATAGACAATATATTTACAAATGTTTTGAATAGGGCTGGATTCTTGAGCTCTGAAAAAAAAAACATTAATTTACATAAGCACTACAGAAAAATTAGATATGCTATAATTAAAACAAACATTATTCTAAAATATAATATAAACTTACGACAAGTCTTTTGGCTCTGTTATTGATGTGTCTGCCTCTGCAGGATTAAATGTGACATCAGTCTCTTGTGATGTTAGTATTGAAGAGCATTCCTGCAGGATATCTTCATCTTCCTCAAGGTCCAGACAAGGTCTTTTTGATGAAGTCTTGAGGGGCGTGGAAGACGCAACAGCTGTATGAGAAACTAATTTTGTGCTAACATCAAAACTTGACAATGTTGTCTCTGTCTGGACACCTGGAATATATAATTCAGCAAAGTTTCAGCAAAGATTCACTTTCTCTGTCGTGGCTATTCAATTCAATTCAAATTTATTTGTATAGTACTTTTCACAATACATTGTTTTAAAGCAACTTTACAGAAAATGAATTTCGAAATGTGCATATAAAAATACAATTAGCTATTACAATTATATAATATTATATTGTATACTATATAATATAAATATAGTTAAAAACATAAACATACAGACACTCCTGTGGTGTGTTTGAAGCGTCCTCATTGACAGTTGTGTACCAACACTGCATAGCTTCGATGTTTCTGTCTGCACGCCAATATCCCTCGTTCTACAGCTTCGTGTCGATGTGCTGGCCTTTGTATAAACATAGCAATTTTGATGTCTTGTCTTTACAGAAAACATACACGGTTTTTAATACAATATCTTTAAAAAAATATATACGTGTGGATACACACTTTACAAACAAGGTTTACATTATATACACAGTCAGATTTTCTACGACGACGACAACAACTTTAGACGCATTTGTTATTGAACTGGCTGACATCGACTTAAATGACTATTTTCTAAAAAAACATGAAATACACTTACTTCTTCTGAAGGTGACGTTGCATCGCGAACAGTAGGCAACGATCCAGACTTGAGGATTAACTTTGAAGCAAGACCTGCTTTGAATTGACCCTCGTTCTCAAAACAGTCAGTCAAAAAATGATTCGCGCAAACATAAACGTATTTTGGAATTTTGAGTGGCGCCTTTCCTTCATAAATAAAATCCATCCACTGCGTTTTCAGTGGCTCTGATGTCGGAAGTAAGTGAAAACTACTATGTTCATTATTACATCCCACAACAGAACACTTATGTTTCTTAGGAGACATTACCGGCTGTCGTTGAAACAATGGAGGATGGTGTACAGATCACGGAGGGCGGGCTCTATGCCAAAACCAGATTGTCAATCAAACCACGTCGGTGGGGCTTAGCTCAATTCTACGTCACAGTGAGAGCAGTCTTAGAACAGGGCGTTTTGAGACAGTGCTCATGAATTATTGAGATTGTAAAAAAAACACTAGGTGGATTTTTATCATGCTAGGGTGGTTTTGCTCACACACTGCCAACACACATGTATGGTCAAACACCATGTAAAAGTGAATTTTGCATAATAGGTGCCCTTTAAAACAACTGACCTTATTTCAACCATATTTCAATGTTGAAAGTTGGTCATGTGCTGGAAGTTTTTCAACAGTTCATCTTTAAACGTTGAATCAACGTTGTTTCAACGTTGAAACCACAACTGACCTTATTTCAACCATATTTCAACATTGAAAGTTGGTCATGTGCTGGATGTTTTTCTACCATTCAGCTTTAAACGTTGAATCAACGTTGTTTCAACGTTGAAACCACAACTGACCTTATTTCAACCATATTTCAACGTTGAAGGTCGGTCATGTGCCGGCTGGGCATCGTCTTGCAGCTAAAACACTTCGATGTATTTGATACGTATTACAAGTAATATCATTATATAGGGGGGCATAAACACTTTTACGTTATACATGATCTAATATCCAGATATACTCACCACAGTTTGAGCTGTAAGTGCACCGCAGGCCGCCTGATAAACTGATGCCTGCCGATCCAAAAAAGACCGCCAAGTAGTCGCAAAATGGCGCAATAGCGCGATGTCACCGTGTTGCATTATGTTTGGGCGTGGGATTATGGGGGGGGGGGGTGGCAAAAAAAAAAAAAAAAAAGACAAATAATAATCATAATAATAATACAAATCCAAATAAAATAAACAATAATATACTTTAAATTAACTTGTATTATTCTGTAGTGCTTATTCACAAAATCCATACACAGAAAAAGTTTAAGCATATTCATCATTGATGGATGAGATCAACATTTAAATATGAAATTTGTAATTTTAAATTTTTAACTAGAATGTACTTTAAATATGAAAAATGCAAGTAAGAAGCAGCAATCAATCTGATCAATTATTTTATATATTAAAAAAAACATATATAAGAACAGACTAAATTATAGCAAAGGAATTAGACATTTATATTGCATAATTATAAGACTGTACAATAAACAGTAATGCTTGCATTGTCTGCATGCACTCACTTTACTTTCCAACACAAAGATCAACAAGTTTATGTTTTGATAAACAATGTTTCCAGACCAGAATTAAGTAAGCAATACTGTTTTGATCCTCCTAAATATGTCTTAAAATGTTTGAGAGTGTTTGAATTGCATTATATTGCAAAAAAGATTGTGTCACGGGCCAGCAAAGAAAGAACAGGGTCTGGGTCCAAATGCAGGGAAGATTAACTTTAACCCTCTGGAGTCTAAGAACAAAAAAGCCAACACGGCAAAAACAAAACCAAGATGCAAAAAAACACGAGAACCAGTAACACTTACAAGACGTTGAGGTGACAAGGTGGGGCGGGGTCAGAAAAGAGACAGGACAAAAGCACATGGCACCAAACAAACACAACACTCACAGAAGACTGTGACAGAAAGACAGAAAACTGTGACAGATTGGATATCAATTTATATAAACTGTTATGGTTCATGAATGGTCATGGGTCAAATTAAAGTCATAACACTTTATTTTCATAGTCCCTTTTGAATATTCTATTGACAATATAAGTATTGCACTTACATGTCAACTAACTCTCATTATAGTACTAATAGACTGTCTGCTTAATTTCTAATTCTGATGCTCTCCCAGAATATGTTTGACTGACTACAAGTAACTTTGCAAGTACATCAACTTATTCTAACACTCTAATGAAAGCACGTACAGTCGTGGCCCAAAATACTGGCACCCTTTGTAAAAGTGACCAAAGAAGGTTGTGAAAATTCATTGTTAATCCTTTTGATATTTTATTTAAAAACATATTCACAAAAATGTATCCTTTCATTGGATAATAAGAAATGAATTTTTTTTCTCAAATGCTCATTGGACACAATTATTGGCCCCTCTAGAAATTTTTATGAGTAAAATATCTCTGAAGTATATTCCCATTCAAATTCACAATTTTGAGCACTCAAGCTTGATTATAAACATGAAATTATCCAGCTATGGCTATGGCTACCTGTTTCACAGAAATATAAAGAGGAGGGAAAACAAAGCCCAAATTCCCTTAATCATTCATCACAATGAGAAAAACCAAAGAATGTATTTCTGATGTGATAATTGAGCTTAACAAATTGGTGAAGTGGCTTTAAGAAAAGAGCTAGAGCAGTGAAAATTCCCATTTCCACCATCAGGGCAATAATTAAGAATCTCCAATCAACATAAAATGTTACAAAACTGCTTGGAAGAGGACTTGTCTATATCATCCTAATGTGTGGTGAGAAGGAGAATTTGAGTAGCTAAAGACTCGCCAAAGGTCAAAGCTGGAGAACTGCAGCAAATAGCAGAGTCTCTGGTTCAGAAAACCTTTTAAAAAAAAGTCAAAACAGAACCTACATCAACACATGTTGTTTGGGAGGGTTACAAGAAAAATTATCCTAGCTCATTCAAAAACAAATTAAAGCATAATTCACTAGTTCACGCTTACATATAATTAGCTGAGGTATGGTATGCGTATTTGGCGTGCTGTCCGGGGAAGGGCTCCGAGCTCGGGAATTGCCCGAAGCTAGAGTACCCCCCCTTCCCCGTATATTGTAAAGTGAACTTGAAGTGAGGAGATGGGGTGGAGGAGGGATGCTGATAAACCGTCAATGGATAGAGGTAAGTCAGCGATATTTATACTGTGGGATTGATTACTTGATTGTGGTCCACCTGTGATGATTAGGCTAAGTATCTGACGCGCTCCTCCCGAATCTTCATAGATAATTACATTTCACTAGTTCACGCTTACATATAATTAGCTGAGGTATGGTATGCGTATTTGGCGTGCTGTCCGGGGAAGGGCTCCGAGCTCGGGAATTGCCCGAAGCTAGAGTACCCCCCAAAAAGGCAAATGTACAGGAGGACAGCCGCCAGTTTAAAGAATGCCCCCCAAAAAGCAGAGTACTGGCGGGGGCTGATTTGGTTTCTGAGAAGTTATCTCGTTGGCAGGCTGGAAGGGCCTACGTACTCCGGAGGGAGCGACTTGGGCGTTGAGAGAGTAGGCCCTACCAGCTGCAGCTAGTGAACTACGTGGTTGTTGGCGCCCGGTCGGTAGGGCTCGGGCCGATGCTCAACTGGAGTTTTTTGGCGTTGGATCGGTGAGCCCTGCCGGCCGATGAGGAGGAGCGGCGTGGTTGTGGTGCCCGACCGGGAGGACCCGAGTTGCCTCGACCGGAATAGGTCACGGTGTCGGCGTACGGGCCCTACTGGCTGATAGCCCCTGCTATTCAGTGGGTGAAGGGCCTAACGCTGACCGAGAGGGCCCATGAAGCCTCCGACAGGAGATTGAGACTCAGGATGACGGACGTCTGGGTCCTCTCGGTTAGGCAGATAAAAAGCTTTTGGGCCAGCCGACAAGGAGGACTCTGGCAACATCCGAAGGGAGATCCCGACTCACGGCATCGGCTGGATGAGATTCACTTGCGGCTGGCAAGCATAGGCCCGTCCGGGAGACTCTCGCCAGACGTCTGAAGGGAGCGCACGCGACAGACGGGTAAGCCTCGGCGGACGGGGAGGGTTGGAAAGGAAAACCCGACTGGGAGGACTCTCGCAGCATCCGATGGGGCCTCAAACTCAGAACATCGAACGGGTAAGCCTCGCCAGACGGGGTTAAAAGATGTGAGAGTAGCTGAGGGTAGCTTTTTTTTTTTTTTTTTTGCAGGATTTGGCGAGAGGACGAGACTCGTGGCGTCGGACGGTTAAGCCTCGCCTACCGTCAAATGGAAAGGTAAGTTGTGTGGCCGAGAGACTGTTGCCGACGTTCGAAGGGAGCACACACATCGAACGGGTAAGCCTCGCCGACCGTAGGGTGGAAACGTAAAGCAAGTCTGACCAGGAGGCTCTCGCCAGCGTCCGAAGGGAGCACACACATCGAACGGGTAAGCCTCGCTGACCATAGAAAAGGAAAAGGTAAGGTTGTCTAACCGGGAGGCTCTCGCCGGCGTCCGAAGGGAGCACGCGCATCGAACGGGTAAGCCTCTCCGGATGGCGGACAGAAAAGGTAACGATAGGTGGCCAGGAGGCCCTTGCCAGCGTCCGGCGGGGACAAACTGGGTGAGCCTCGCAGGCCGTAGGTTGGAAAAGGTAAGTTTGCGTGGTCGTTAGGCTGTCGTCGGCGTTTAAGGGAGTTTGCTACTCCTGGCAAGAGACGGTTTAGCCTTGGTGACCATAGGAAGGAAGGAGAGTTTATTGTGTGTTAGGTACTTGCAGCATTTAAGCAGCTTGCTTGTAGGTTAGTAACCTGAAACACACAGTAGGGTCGTGGTTGGCTGGCCAGGAGGCTGTCGCCGGCGTCCGATGGGAGCACTCACATCGGACGGGTAAGCCTCGCTGGCCAAGGGTGGAAAAGGTCAGGTTGTCTAGCCAGGAGGCTCGGACCGACGTCCGATAGGAGCTTAGCTCCAGGAATCGAACGGGTAAACCTCTCTGGCTGAAGGACGGAAAAGGTTGTCCGGCCGGGAGGCTCTTACCTTCGTCCGACAGGAGCTTAGCTCCCGGATAGAACGGTTAAGCCTCGCTGGCCAAAGGACGGAAAAGGTAAGGTTGTCTAGCCGGGAAGCTCTCGCCTACGTTCAATGGGAGCCTTGACTCCATGCGTTGGGCGGGTAAACTTCTCCGTACGAAAGACAGAAATGGAAAAGCAGGTAGCCGGGGGCTTTCACCTACGTCCGAAGGGAGTGTGAGCTCCTGGCAACGAACGGGTAAGCCTTGTTGGCCGCAGAATGGAAAAGGTGAGGTTGTCTGGCCGGGAGGCTCTCGTCGGCATCCGAAGGGAGCTCGTGCTCCTGTCATCGAAGAGAGAAGCCTCGCTGGTCATAGGATTGAAAAAAGGTTTAGGTTATTTGGCCGGGAGGCTATGGCCAGCATCCGGTGTCTTTTTATTTATTATTTATTTATTTATTTATTTTCTATATTTATTTGTATTTTCATTTATTAAAATTTGCGACACCGGATGGGTAGTCTCTCCAGCCGTCGGAGGGAAAATTGAGATTGTTTTATCTGCGAAGAGCCCGTTAGTGTTCGGCGAAAGCGTAACTTGCGGTATTGAATGGGTACATCTTGCCATCGAAGGGAAAATTTATTTGGGCTGCAATGTACTCATTTGTGTTCGATAGGTAAATGTCGCTTTTTTTTTTTTTTGGCTTTTTTAATCGGGTAGCTTCGCTGGTGGTTGGATGGAAAGTCCAAGATTGATTAAGTGGGAAAGCATCTGGCAGGATTTGAATATTTGCGTTGTCAAACGAGTAAGCTTTGCTGATAGTTGAATGGAGAAGGCAAAGGTTGGTTCAACCGGGAGCCCTCTTGCAGCGCCTGGCAGGGAGTTTGATACTAAGGATGATTTATAATAGTTGAATGGAGAAGGCAAAGGTTGGTTCAACCGGGAGCCCTCTTGCAGCGCCTGGCAGGGAGTTCGATACTAAGGATGATTTATTTGTCTACGAGGGTAGACGCTGTGAGGCTTACTTGGATAATTGTTTAGCAAATCCAATGAGCTGCTTCCGATAATGAGTCCGAAAAAATCTTGGTGCAGTCATAGTATCCGAAATTAAGCGTGCAAAAATAAATTAGGATTTCCTGTGCCAGTGTACCCCAAATGGGTGCCATGTATCGGCGATGTGGTCATTGTCAGCACGTGAGATCGATTGTACATATCGACGATGTAATCGTGCATGGGTGGAGTAAGAGAAAGATTCTTTATACTGTCTGAGCTTACTATTTACCATTTTGACCATGCAGGTGCACGAAAAGAGCCTATGGAATCGCCCATAATCAAAAAAAAAAAAAAAAAAAATATATATATATATATATATACTTTCGGACGTACTGATACACTGGTATTAAGTATAAATACTATATTTAAATACTGCTAGTTCATGTAGTCGGCACTACGATCATCTCGCTTGTCCAAAGATTTTTTTTTATTTTATTTATTTTTTTTTTTTTTTAAACCTACGGGCTCACATCGTCCTTTGAGGGCATGGGCGAGCGGGAAATGCAGTGCTGAGATGGGATAACGGAGCGGTTTGATTAATTAAGGTAGGCCGAATTAAGGTAGGCCGCCTAATGATTATTATAAAAAACGTTGGTTGGAGAATGGGCCTAATATCGTCTTGGCTATTGTCGATACATGGTGCTATCACCGCAACCTCAGATGCATGGCATGCCTTTAGGCGGAGGTGATGTGTGTTTTTTTTTTTTTTTTTTTTTTTTATATATATTTAAGTGTAGGAAAGGCTCCTGCGGGAGCAGACGCTGCAACAGCAGTGGGGAGAACGGGAAAGGCTCCTGTGGGAGCAGACACTGCTACGGCAGTGTGGAGGTACAGGAAAGGCTCCTGCGGGAGCAGACACTGCGCGGCAGTGAGGAGGTGTAGGAAGGCTCCTGCGGGAGCAGACACTGCACAGCAGGGAGAAGGTGTAGGAAGGCTCCTGCGGGAGCAGACACTGCACGGCAGTGAGGAGGTATAGGAAGGGCTCCTGCGGGAGCAGACACTGCTGCGGCAGTGGGGAGAACGGGAAAGGCTCCTGCGGGAGCAGACACTGCTGCGGCAGTGGGGAGAACGGGAAAGGCTCCTGCGGGAGCAGACACTGCTGCGGCAGTGAGGAGATACGGGAAAGGCTCCTGCGGGAGCAGACACTGCTGCGGCAGTGGGGAGAACGGGAAAGGCTCCTGCGGGAGCAGACACTGCTGCGGCAGTGGGGAGAACGGGAAAGGCTCCTGCGGGAGCAGACACTGCTGCGGCAGCGGGGAGATACGGGAAAGGCTCCTGCGGGAGCAGACACTGCAGCGGCAGTGGGGAGATACGGGAAAGGCTCCTACGGGAGCAGACACTGCAGCGGCGGTGGGGAGATACATGAAAGGCTCCTGCGGGAGCAGACACTGCTGCGGCAGCGGGGAGATACGGGAAAGGCTCCTGCGGGAGCAGACACTGCAGCGGCAGTGGGGAGATACGGGAAAGGCTCCTACGGGAGCAGACACTGCAGCGGCGGTGGGGAGATACATGAAAGGCTCCTGCGGGAGCAGACACTCCAGCGGCGGTGGGGAGGTACAAGAAAGGCTCCTGCAGGAGCAGACACTGCAGCGGCGGTGGGGAGGTACAGGAAAGGCCCCTGCGGGAGCAGACACTGCTGCGGCAGTGAGGAGGTACATGAAAGGCTACTTGCTTCGGCTGCTGTAGATGTTGGCTGTGGGAAGAGTAAAAAGTGTTAGTAATATTTGATGGGGCAAGCTAAAAATGGATGGGTAGCCTATTGTGTTACCAGCTTAGCAATTTGTTGCCTGATTTGACAATTCCTCAGGCCTTGTCCACCTTATTATGTTCCTGTTGGAAAAGCATCTTTCCTCTCATTTGGCCTCCGGGCTCTTTAGACGGACTCCCGAGTGGATACGTTTGGAACGCTGTTTTCACGTTGTATTATGGACTGTGGAAACAGAGGCTTTTGGAAACGATTGAGCATGTTTAGTCTTGTAAGGCGTTGTACCGAAAGACATGATTATAGCAGTAACGTTAACCCCTTACAAGATACCCCCCATTTTTGGCGTGGAGGCAGAAATTATATACCCAAAATAAAGATGTTTCTGTTCATGATTCTTTCTGACTAGATCCACGATCAACATTTGTCCACGAGCTAACACTTTGACGTTTACCGTTCAGGAATAGGAATAGTTTTCCTGACATGATGGAAAATTAATCACTGGAATTATGTTTTATCGAAATATTGGTCAGATATAAAAGCCAAAGTCTTTGGACTTCAATTGATGCGCGGCTTATCCAGATCAAGTAAGAGAGTGATGTTTAACGTGCTGTGAAAACGAAACATAGACTGGGGCCGTTGGCGATGCTTGCAGCAAATGGGTTAACGGCAGTTATGTGCTATTTGCTTCCAAGTGGTTTCTAAAGAGACTTACTTTCCGGTTTTCCGTATTACGGTCCTTAAAAGGCGATGGTAATTTTACTCATGCTTGCTATCCTGCATCAAAACACGAGGGCAGATGCGTTTTAGATTAATTTTGAGTGATCACGCCAGTGAATGGTAAAATAGGTCCTTAAATGATTTGGTCCTACCAGAAGACTTGCATGCAAATGGAAATTTTTTAATTAAATTAAGCATTTAGCAGGCGCTTTTATCCAGAGACTTTTTTTTTTTTGAACTTATGTCTGTATCATTTCGGCGAGGTTTAAACGTGCGCGGTAAGGCGAATGTAACAATAATAATAATAATAATAATAATAATGCATTTTATTTGTAGGAACAAACGCCAAAAGCAATACAATAATTCATTAAAGACAGACAGTCTTGAATAAATGTGACTTAATCAACAAAAATCGCCCAACATAGGTGCATGCAGAAGAAGTACATACCATAGCGTAGGGGCTTTATATGAAAAGGCTCTTACCCCCATGGTCTTTAGCTCACATTATGGCTGGTGAAGTGAAGAGTTAGTAGAGCGAAGAGAGCGTGATGGAATATCAGGACTGATGAGTTCACAAAAATACTCAGGTGCAGTCCCATGAAGTGCCTAGTATGTTAAGATAAGAATTTTAAAATCAATTCTCATGTTTACGGGAAGCCCGTGTAATTGTGAAAGAACCGGTGTAATGTGTTCGCGAGGAGAAGTACAAGCGTGCGGCAGAATTTGTATACTGAAGCTTGCTCAACGATTTAGCTGGAAGGCCTGAGAACGAGGCATTACAATAATCTAATCTAATGCCTTTGGCTTCGTGGTTAAAAAGTGGCATCATCATCCGACGGAGCGGTGTATCTGTAGTCCAAATCTATGCGGAATCCACACCCCGGATCAGCGGGTGGCGGTAATGCACCTTTACGTTGGTTTGCCAAAACCTCCATAAAACACTACTAGAAGAAGACGGAACAAAACTTTAGCCGCAAAACTGCTTTTAGATGCAACACTTTGAATGCAAACTGCCGTAAAAATCCAATGAAGAAAAAGAAGAACCTGTTTTTTAGCGTCTTCGCCTGGAAATGTATTAGTCTGCGCGCCGCTAGAGGAAGCGGCCTCAAACTGCCACTCGGCCGGAACGCCGTGGTGAAAGGCTGAACCGTGGTTGGATTCTTTCTGCTGCAATCCAGCGCTCGACGAGAGCTCGGTCTCGGGCGGCGCGATCGTGTATCGAGCAGGCAAGCTCGGAGTTGCACGGTCTATTGGCCACGATGTGTGGCTTGGCGAGGATAGCAGCTGTCGCGATGACGCTTAATGCTGCTCAACGGCCGTGTTTGGCTGGGTAGAAATGATCTCGGGTCCGGCAAAAGCAGCAGGTCTTATAAATCCCCTGTGTAGCACTCTTCGTTGGTACGAAAATTGGGTCTGTGATAAGGTGACTGACGAGGCGAACCAGCATGCTGATAAACCGTCAATGGATAGAGGTAAGTCAGCGATATTTATACTGTGGGATTGATTACTTGATTGTGGTCCACCTGTGATGATTAGGCTAAGTATCTGACGCGCTCCTCCCGAATCTTCATAGATAATTACATTTCAGTTATCAGCCAAGACTGGAACTTTAAATGTGAATGGCTTCTATGATCAGATGAAACCAAAAAAATGATATTTTTTTAGCAGCAAACACTCAAGATGGGTTAGGTGAACACAGAGAGAAAAAAGTAACCCATGTGCACAATGAAATATACTGCTGTATTTGTTTTTTCTGGGCCTATATTTCTGCTGGAGGCCCTAGACATCTTATTTAGAAACATGGCATCATGGATTCTATCAAATACCAACAGATAAAAAATCAGTAAGTGACTGTTAGAAATCTTATAATGGTCCATGTTTTGATCTTTCAACCATACAATAATCCAAACACAAACCTCGAAAACAACACAGAAATGGGTCACTGAGCTCAAAACCAAGCTTCTGCTATAGCCATTCCAGTCCTCTGACCTGAACCTTACAGAACATGAGAGGAGTGAACTGAAGAAGCACCAACATGGAGCTGGGAATCTAAAGGGTCTGGAGTGATTCTGGATGAAAGAATGGTCTCTGATCTCTTGTCAGGTGTTCTCTAACCTCATCAGGCATTATAGAAAAAAAAAATAGACCTGTTAATCTGGCAAATGGAGGTTTCAAAAAGTACTGAATAAAAGGGTGCCATTAATTGTGGCCAATGTGTATTAGAAAAAAAAAACATTTATTTCATAATGATATTTCCCCCTGTTTTAAATTCTTATTATCCAATGAAAGGATACATTTTTGTGAATTTTTTATATAAAAGTGAAAAACGATTAAAGCAGATGAATTTTCACACCCTTCTTTGATCATATTTACCAAGGGTGCTGATATTTTTGGCCACGACTGTAGGTGCAACAACGCAACAACATAAATTTCAAAATGAACCATAACAATAAAGTGAAACCACTATATTAAATAACAATTAAAAAAAATAAAATAAATTGATGTTATAATTTGACGTTGTTTGGATGTTACCATTATGACGCCTTGAAAACACTGGATTATGGTTGCCATACCTGATGACTAAATATCAGTATTTGATGTCAATCTGACGTTGGTTTAAGAGGTTGACTCGACGTTGGATTTTGATTTGCTAATGCCACAACCTAAAACTTACTACAGATAAACATCAAATGATGTTTTAATTTGAAGTTGTGTGGACGTTGCCATTATGACGTCTAGAAAACGTTGGATTATGGTTGCCATACCTGACGACTTAATATCAGTATTTGATGTCAATGTGACGTTGGCCTGAGACGTTGGCTCGACATTGGGTTTAGGTTAGTTAATGTCACAACCTAAAAACAAACTAAAGATCAAAGTCAAATGGCGTTATAATTTGACGTTGTTTCGACATTAACATTATGACGTCTTGAAGACGTTGGATTTTGGTTGCCATACCTGACGACTAAATATCAGTATTTGATGTCAATCTGATGTTGGCTTGAGACGCTGTCTTGATGTTGGATTTTGGTTAGTTAATGCCACAAACTAAAACGAACTACAGATCAACATCAAATGATGTTTTAATTTGACGTTGTGTGGACATTACCATTATGACGTCTAGAAGACATTGGATTATGGTTACCATACCTGACGACTAAACATCAGTCTTTGATGTCAGTGTGACGTTGGCTTAAGACGTTGGCTCGACGTTGGATTTTGGTTAGTTAATGCCACAACATAAAACTAACTACAGATCAACATCAAATGATGTTTTAATTTGACGTTGTGTGGACATTACCATTATGACGTCTAGAAGACATTGGATTATGGTTACCATACCTGACGACTAAACATCAGTCTTTGATGTCAGTGTGACGTTGGCTTAAGACGTTGGCTCGACGTTGGATTTTGGTTAGTTAATGCCACAACATAAAACTAACTACAGATCAACATCAAATAATGTTTTAATTTGACGTTGTGTGGACGTTGCCATTATGATGTCTAGAAAACGTTGGATTATGTTTGCCATACCTGACGACTAAACATCAGTTTTTGATGTCAGTGTGACATTGGCTTGAGACGTTGGCTCGACGTTGGATTTTGGTTAGTTAATGCCACAACCTAAAACTAACTACAGATTAACGTCAAATGATGTTAGAATTTGACGTTGTTTGGACATTAACATTATGACTTTTGGTTGCCATACCTGGCGACTAAATATCAGTCTTTGATGTCAGTGTGACGTTGGCTTAAGACGTTGGCTCGACGTTGGATTTTGGTTAGTTAATGCCACAACATAAAACTAACTACAGATCAACATCAAATGATGTTTTAATTTGACGTTGTGTGGACGTTGCCATTATGACGTCTAGAAAACGTTGGATTATGGTTGCCATACCTGACGACTAAACATCAGTTTTTGATGTCAATGTGACGTTGGCTTGAGACGTTGGCACGACGGTGGATTTTGGTTAGTTAATGCCACAACCTAAAACTAACTACAGATCAACGTCAAATCATGTTTTAATTTGACGTTGTTGGGACGTTGTCATAATGACGTCTAGAAAAAATTGGATTATGGTTGCCATACCTGACGACTTAATATCAGTATTTGATGTCAATGTGACGTTGGCCTGAGACGTTGGCTCGATGTTGGGGACGTTGGCCTGAGACGTTGGCTCGATGTTGGGTTTAGGTTAGTTAATGTCACAACCTAAAAACGAACTAAAGATCAAAGTCAAATGACGTTATAATTTGACGTTGTTTGGACTTTAACATTATGACTTTTGGTTGCCATACCTGCCGACTTAATATCAGTATTTGATGTCAATGTGACGTTGGCCTGAGACGTTGGCTCAATGTTGGGTTTAGGTTAGTTAATGTCACAACCTAAAAACAAACAAAAGATCAAAGTTTAATGTTGTTTGGACGTTAACATTATGATGTCTTGAAGACGTTGGATTTTGGTTGCCATACCTGACAACTTATTATCAGTTTTTGATGTCAATGTGACGTTGGCCTGAGACGTTGGCTTGACGTTGGGTTTAGGTTAGTTAATATCACAACACAACCTAAAAACAAACTAAAGATCGAAGTCAAACGATGTTTTAATTTAACGTTGTTTGGACGTTGCCATTATGATGCTTTGTAGACGTTGGATTTTGGTTGCCATACCTGACGACTAAATATCAGTATTTGATGTCAATCTGACGTTGGCTTGAGACATTGTCTTGATGTTGGATTTTGGTTAGTTAATGCCACAACCTAAAACTAACTACAGATCAACGTCAAATTATTTTTTAATTTGACGTTGTCTGGACGTTGCCATTATGACGTCTAGAAAACGTTGGATTTTGGTTGCCATACATGACGACCTAATATCAGTATTTGATGTCAGTATGACGTTGGCTTGAGACATTGGCTCGACGTTGCATTTTGGTTAGTTAATGCCACAACCTAAAACTAACTACAGATCCACGTCAAATGATGTTTTAATTTGACGTTGTTTGGACGTTGCCATTATGATTCCTAGAAAACGTTGGATTTTGGTTGCCATACCTGACGACTAAACATCAGTTTTTGATGTCAATGTGACATTGGCTTGAGATGTTGGCTCGACGGTGGATTTTGGTTAGTTAATGTCACAACCTTAAAACTAACTACAGATCAACGTCAAATTATGTTTTAATTTTACGTTGTTTGGACGTTGCCATTATGACGTCTAGAAAATGTTGGATTTTGGTTGCCATACCTGACGACTTAATATCAGTATTTGATGTCAGTGTGACGTTGGCTTGAGACGTTGGCTCGACGTTGGATTTTAGTTAGTTAATGCCACAACCTAAAACTAACTATAGATCAACGTCAAATGATGTTTTAATTTGACGTTGTTTGGATGTTGCCATTATGACGTCTAGAAAACATTATGACTTTTGGTTGCCATACCTGGCGACTAAATATCAGTATTTGTTGTCAATCTGACGTTGGCTTGAGACGTTGTCTTGACGCTGGATTTTGGTTGGTTAATGCCACAACTTAAAACTAACTACAGATCAACGTCAAATGATATTTTAATTTGACGTTGTTTGGACGTTGCCATTATGACGTCTAGAAAACGTTGGATTTTGGTTACCATACCTGACAACTTAATATCAGTTTTTGATGTCAATGTGACGTTGGCTTGAGACATTGGCTAGACGTTGGATTTTGGTTAGTTAATGCCACAACCTAAAATTAACTACAGATCAACATCAAATGATGTTTTAATTGGACGTTGTGTGGACGTTGCCATTATGATGTCTAGAAAACGTTGGATTATGGTTGCCATACCTGACGACTAAATATCAGTATTTGATGTCAATGTGACGTTGGCCTGAGACATTGGCTTGACGTTGGGTTTAGGTTAGTTAATATCACAACACAACCTAAAAACAAACTAAAGATCAAAGTCAAAGATGTTTTAATTTAACGTTGTTTGGACGTTGCCATTATGATGCTTTGTAGACGTTGGATTTTGGTTGCCATACCTGACGACTAAATATCAGTATTTGATGTCAATCTGACATTGGCTTGAGACATTGTCTTGATGTTGGATTTTGGTTAGTTAATGCCACAACCTAAAATAACTACAGATCAACGTCAAATGATGTTTTAATTTGACGTTGTTTGGACGTTGCCATTATGATTCCTAGAAAACTTTGGATTTTGGTTGCCATACCTGACGACTAAACATCAGTTTTTGATGTCAATGTGACATTGGCTTGAGATGTTGGCTCGACGGTGGATTTTGGTTAGTTAATGTCACAACCTTAAAACTAACTACAGATCAACGTCAAATTATGTTTTAATTTTACGTTGTTTGGACGTTGCCATTATGACGTCTAGAAAATGTTGGATTTTGGTTGCCATACCTGACGACTTAATATCAGTATTTGATGTCAGTGTGACGTTGGCTTGAGACGTTGGCTCGACGTTGGATTTTAGTCAGTTAATGCCACAACCTAAAACTAACTACAGATCAACGTCAAATGATGTTTTAATTTGACGTTGTTTGGATGTTGCCATTATGACGTCTAGAAAACATTATGACTTTTGGTTGCCATACCTGGCGACTAAATATCAGTATTTGTTGTCTATCTGACGTTGGCTTGAGATGTTGTCTTGACGCTGGATTTTGGTTGGTTAATGCCACAACTTAAAACTAACTACAGATCAACGTCAAATGATATTTTAATTTGACGTTGTTTGGACGTTGCCATTATGACGTCTAGAAAACGTTGGATTTTGGTTACCATACCTGACAACTTAATATCAGTTTTTGATGTCAATGTGACGTTGGCTTGAGACATTGGCTAGACGTTGGATTTTGGTTAGTTAATGCCACAACCTAAAACTAACTACTGATCAACATCAAATGATGTTTTAATTGGACGTTGTGTGGACGTTGCCATTACGACGTCTAGAAAACGTTGGATTATGGTTGCCATACCTGACGACTAAATATCAGTATTTGATGTCAATGTGACGTTGGCCTGAGACATTGGCTTGACGTTGGGTTTAGGTTAGTTAATATCACAACACAACCTAAAAACAAACTAAAGATCAAAGTCAAACGATGTTTTAATTTTAAGTTGTTTGGACGTTGCCATTATGATGCTTTGTAGACGTTGGATTTTGGTTGCCATACCTGACGACTAAATATCAGTATTTGATGTCAATCTGACATTGGCTTGAGACATTGTCTTGATGTTGGATTTTGGTTAGTTAATGCCACAACCTAAAATAACTACAGATCAACGTCAAATGATGTTTTAATTTGACGTTGTTTGGACGTTGCAATTATGACGTCTAGAAAATTTTGGATTGTGGTTGCCATACCTGACGACTTAATATCAGTATTTGATGTCAGTGTGACGTTGGCTTGAGACGTTGGCTCGACGTTGGATTTTAGTTAGTTAATGCCACAACCTAAAACTAACTACAGATCAAAGTCAAATGATGTTTTAATTTGACGTTGTTTGGACGTTGCCATTATGACGTCTAGAAAACGTTGGATATTGGTTGCCATACATGACGACTTAATATCAGTATTTGATGTCAGTCTGACGTTGGCTTGAGACGTTGGCTCGACGTTGGATTTTGGTTAGTTAATGTCACAACACAACCTAAAAACAAACTAAAGATCAAAGTCAAACAATGTTTTAATTTTACGTTGTTTGGACGTTGCCATTATGATGCTTTGTAGACGTTGGATTTTGGTTGCCATACCTGACGACTAAATATCATTATTTGATGTCAATCTGACGTTGGCTTGAGACATTGTCTTGATGTTGGATTTTGGTTAGTTAATGCCACAACCTAAAACTAACTACAGATCAACGTCAAATGATGTTTTAACTTGACGTTGTTTGGACGTTGCCATTATGACGTCTAGAAAACGTTGGATTTTGGTTGCCATACCTGACGACTGAAAATCAGTATTTGATGTCAGTGTGACATTGGCTTGAGACGTTGGCTAGACGTTGGATTTTGGTTAGTTAATGCCACAACCTAAAACTAACTACAGATCAACTTCAAATGATGTTTTAATTTGATGTTGTTTGGACGTTGCCATTATGACGTCTAGAAAACATTGGATCTTGGTTGCCATACCTGACGACTAAACATCAGTTTTTGATGTCAGTGTGACATTGGCTTGAGATGTTGGCTCGACGTTGGATTTTAGTTAGTTAATGCCACAACCTAAAACTAACTACAGATCAACGTCAAATTATGTTTTAATTTGACGTTGTTTGGATGTTGCCATTATGACGTCTAAAAAACGTTGGATTTTGGTTGGTTATTGCCACAACCTAAAACTAACTACAGATCAACGTCAAATGATGTTTTAATTTTACGTTGTTTCGACGTTGCCGTTATGACGTCTAGAAAACATTGGATTTTGGTTGCCATACCTGACGACTTAAGATCAGTATTTGATGTCAGTGTGACATTGGCTTGAGACGTTGGCTTGACGTTGGATTTTGGTTAGTTAATGCCACAACTTAAAACTAACTACAAATCAACGTCAAATGATGTTTTAATTTGACGTTGTTTGGACGTTGCCATTATGACGTCTAGAAAACGTTGGATTATGGTTGCCATACCTGACGACTAAACATCAGTATTTGATGTCAATGTGACGTTGGCTTGAGACGTTGGCTCGACGTTGGGTTTAGGTTAGTTAATGCCACAACCTAAAAAAACTACAGATCAACGTCAAATTATGTTTTAATTTGACGTTGTTTGGACGTTGCCATTATGACGTCTAGATAACGTTGGATTTTGGTTGCCATACCTGACATCTTAATATCAGTATTTGATGTCAGTGTGACGTTGGCTTGAGACGTTGGCTCGACGTTGGATTTTGGTTAGTTAATGCCACAACCTAAAAAATCACTACAGATCAACGTCAAATGATGTTTTAATTTGACGTTGTTTCGACGTTGCCGTTATGACGTCTAGAAAACGTTGGATTTTGGTTGCCATACCTGACGACTTAAGATCAGTATTTGATGTCAGTGTGACATTGGCTTGAGACGTTGGCTCGACGTTGGATTTTGGTTAGTTAATGCCACAACCTAAAACTAACTACAGATCAACGTCAAATGATGTTTTAATTTGACGTTGTTTGGACGTTGCCATTATGACGTCTAGAAAACGTTGGATTATGGTTGCCATACCTGACGACTAAACATCAGTTTTTGATGTCAGTGTGACATTGGATTGAGACGTTGGCTCAACGTTGGATTTTGGTTAGTTAATGCCACAACCAAAACTAACTACAGATCAACGTCAAATGATGTTTTAATTTGACGTTGTTTGGACGTTGCCATTAGGACGTCTAGAAAACGTTGGATTTTGGTTGCCATACCTGACGACTTAATATCAGTATTTGATGTCAAACTGACGTTGGCTTGAGACGTTGGCTCGACGTTGGATTTTGGTTAGTTAATGCCACAACCTAAAACTAACTACAGATCAAAGTCAAATGATGTTTTAATTTGACGTTGTTTGGACGTTGCCATTATGACGTCTAGAAAACGTTGGATTATGGTTGCCATACCTGACGACTTAATATCAGTTTTTGATGTCAGTGTGACATTGGCTTGAGACGTTGGCTCGACGTTGGATTTTGGTTAGTTAATGCCACAACCAAAACTAACTACAGATCAACGTCGAATGATGTTTTAATTTGACGTTGTTTGGACGTTGCCATTAGGACGTCTAGAAAACGTTGGATTTTGGTTGCCATACCTGACGACTTAATATCAGTATTTGATGTCAATGTGACGTTGGCTTGAGACGTTGGCTAGACGTTGGATTTTGGTTATTTTATAACACAACCTAAAAACAACCTAATATCATCGTCAGATGATGTTGGTCTTGGACGTCAATTTAACGTTGTCATTAGACGTTGGCTTGACATTGAATTTTGGTTACCTGACGTCGCGACCTAAATCTAATCTAATATTAACGTCATATGACGTTGTGTGCCTGCTGGGTAGCAATAAATATCAATATATGAAATAGTTTATTTATACTGATGCCCTACCATGCCATCCTCCATTTTAATGTTTAATATTAACTTATCGATGTGATTGTCAGCACTATGAATGAGTAGAAGCAAGCTGCTCAAATACTCCCAGAGAAATAATCAAGATGATTTAGATTTATTTTAATTATTCTTTAAATAAGTTTTTTTGTGATAAACATATGCTTTTGTCTACAGTATGCAGTTAAATTACTCAATAATGCAGGATACAACTCGTTCTTAAGGTAATCAGTGATTATTTTTGAAGAATCCTCTATGGCCTATTATGTTATTTAAACTACTTTAATTTGATGTATAATTATTGAGGACTGAATCCTAATGTAAGTGCATGAAATAGAAGCAATTGTTTACTGTACCGTTTTGCCCAAACCTTTCATTTAATAATTTGAAACGTTACTTAACTTTAAGATTTGGTTAAACATATAGTATGATACATGCTACCCTTTAAGTCAATTATTTTTATAACATATTTTACACTACTATTTAAAATTTCAGCTGAGAAAGGACTATATTGAAAAAAAAAATATATAAATCTTATACAAACCGATAAGTGCATTAATTTTTTCTGGGTTCAGCCTTTCTTTTTGGGACCTATTCCCAGTGAGGCTAGATGAACCCAGAACCTCCCTCCCAAAAAACAAAACTCTTGAGTGAACAGGGACATTCTGCTCCTATTCAATCTCCTAAAGCAGGTTTTGTTGACTTGGACAGCCATGTTCCCCAGAGAAATCTATGTAAAGAAAAAAAAAATCACATTAACATACCAAAAACAAACAAACAAACAAAACATTCTAGTAGGGTCTGTAAAAAATGTAATCTCTAGACTGAACACTGGCTACAATACCTGTCAATCATTTTACAATTAGGCAGTGCCTATACACAACCATCATATATTGATAAAAATTCCATCCAGTGGTTTTGTTTCAATTTATTCATTGTTCCCCTTCATTATATTGAGCAGTTTGATATTGTGACTTCACTATATCAATCCCCCTCCCTCGATTGTTGATTGACAGCAGCGTTTCAACACAGACCCGCTCTGAACGAGCTTGAGCTGTCATCATAGTCCAACATGTTGGTACGTTGGAGCAAAATGGTGTGTAGGCTAATTACCGGTAATAACGAACACATCAGACATTTTGATGTTCCTAAATTTGAACTGAAGACGTAGTGGCTGAGTTTTGTTTTCAAAGGGAATATTCCACAAAATCAACATCAATGCTTTCATGTTTGGGCGAATCATTTATCACCAGACTGCTTTATAAACGAGGGTCAGTATATCGCTGGTTTTGCTAAGAAGCTGCAGCTGAAAAAAAGAATCAGTACCAACTATTTGTGTTCTTGCTGCACCTCCAGAAGTAGTAAGTGTGACGGTTTATTAACCTTTAAATGAATCTTTTCAAATCACTTGCATGCTTCATGATAAATGCGACTAATGTAACTCAGGGTAAGTTACAATACTGCATGTTTTATCTGTACGATGTTCTCAATATAATTCATAATCCCACGTTTATAATGAGCAATGCGTTATGGTTATTAGCTGTAACATCAATGTGTCAATGTACTGACGTTTAAGTTACATCATTAAACAGATAGCGTTCGTATCGCACCACTCTATCGTTATCCTGCCAGGACGTACATACAAAGTAGGGGTGTAACGGTTCACAAAATGCACGGTTCTGTTCGATACGATACACTTGTGTCACGGTTCGGTACGTTTTCAATAGGCTACAGCAAAAAGAAAGAAATGCCAGAGAAATTTATTTTATTTATTTTTAATTATTTTTTCATTAAAACTAACAACATAAAGTATGATTTTTTTTTTTACTTATAGCTTTATATCAATCTTTATATCAATCATATCAAATGTATATAAAACACATACAATAACATAGCATCTCTAGGGCTGAACTGGAGGACCCTGAGCTTGTGCTTGCTGTATCGATCCCTCTGTTCATTGAGGATATTGGTTCCTTGACACACTGCACTAAGCTGGGAATTTCTGCAAAAAAAGAGGAAATGTATTTTATATAGTTTAAAGTTTAAAATGTACTATAACTAACAGATTTTGAGGACATACCAATTATGACAGTCACGTTAAACTAAACTGCAGCTTGAGTATATGTTGTTTTCTCTAAAGCCCTATTTGAACGGGATTAGTATTATCTGGGGATGATGAGTGATTTTGAAACTGCCCCCACATTAATTTTGTTATGTGCATTCGCACGGGATATGCAAAGCCAGTGATTTAATGACATAACTCACGGATAATAGGAATGTCAAGGTTTTGACAGTCCCGTTTCTGCAAATTGTAGCGATATGACAGCACCCAAAATACTATCAAACACTCCAACGCAGCTCCATTCTGAAAAGGAAAAAAGCAAAGAAAAGGCACACGGGAAACAAAAACCTTTAAAAATGATATATGACTCGCCAAATTACAGAAATGACTATTTGTAGTAAACTGACAATAGTTTTATATAATTTGTTTATTAATAAATTAATAAATTAAGACATTGTGTTTGATAATTTTAGTGGTTCTTTAGATAGATTCTGAGCATTAAGCATTCACAATCTTTGTAATCATTCTAAGCAGCCATCTTTCTTCATAACTTTTTTTAAAAGAAATCTTTTCGACACCTCTAGAAATCTCAACTGTGGCGTTTGGCATTTTGTTCCTACCCCGGCTGTACATTTTCGTGTTTCCAAACGAACATATTAAATTGCGGAAGTCTCCGCGTTCAGCGCAAATCCCGTCCTTCAGCTGATTCTAATGCTGGTGACACACTAGATGCGTGGCGCAAGCGTCTCAGCTAGTGATCGACCGATGTATCTGTTTACCGATATTTTTCCCGATATTTAAGCATTTTTCCATAATCGAGTATCGGTTTTGTAATATCGGATTCGCCGATTTACGGCGCCATCTTGTGGCCGTTTTGAGATTTCCGCCATTGCAGCCCGGGTGTCTGAGGAGATCAGTCAACAACAACTCAGTGCACAGGTAAATATATGTTCTACTTGGTTTGCTTTAATTAATCAACTTTATTTAACATAACAGACATGCACAAATGAGATCTGAGACATAAATTCCTGATATAGTTAATTTATGCAGCTTGTTTCTAAACAATTGAGACGAACTCATTGAGTCACGTAGTGTAATTCATCATGTCCTGCCCCAATAAAGACGTATCTTTACATGAATTAAATAAAACAGACAAGAATGAGTGCATGTTGAAAATAAAAGCGTTGAATTTAATTCTCTATCTGTTGTATTTGCTCACCATTAGTCTAGAAGAGAAAGTTCGTTCATATTGCTTAGCAACTGACGGATGATCTGGAGGCTTAAGCACGGCGACTGAATGAAACTTTTGACAAGATTATCTTGTTTAAACACACTAGATTATATTATCATTTACTACATAACAATTATTTCGCTAATACACATATAAATATAGCCTACCGCTTTGTGGAAATTAATTATTTATTATCTCCATGCGCGATCGCGGTTGATTAAATTATAGTCAAACAGCACTTTGTCAGTTGGCATTTCATGATTTAACGTTAGAATAAATTTAGATCATAAAATGCCAACTGACAAGTGCTGTTTAACTTGAAAAAAAGTTCGTTCATATTGCTCAGCACCTGACTGGGTTGATGATCAGGAAGCCTCAAGCAATGCCACTGAATGAAACTTTTGACAAGATTATCTTGTTTAAACACCCTAGATTATATTATCATTTACTACATAATTATTTCGCTAATACACATATAGGCTACATATACCGCTTTGTGGAAATTAATTATTTATTATCTCCATGCGCGATCGCGGTTGATTAAATTATAGTCAAACAGCACTTTGTCAGTTGGCATTTCATGATCTAACGTTAGATTGAATCTAGATCATAAAATGCCAACTGACAAGTGCTGTTTAACTTTATATAGTCTCGGGAAAAAAAGTTCGTTCATATTGCTCAGCACCTGACTGGGTTGATGATCAGGAAGCCTCAAGCACGGCCACTGCATGACATTTTTGAAGGAAGCAGGCTTACAGGCAGTGTTGCCAACTTCTTTCAATGGAAAGTAGCTAAACCCTGCCTGAAAATTCGCTAAATGTCGCTAGATGACGGCATATGCTAATTAGCATATTCATGACGTAAGTGCGTCATATTATCTTGCCCTTTCTATGCTCATGTACTGCGTTTTAAGGCAGCCAAAATTCTCAATAAAAGTTTTTTATTATTATATTTTAATGTTTCTGTTGTCCGACAACGGAATTAATATTATAATGACTGAAACGCGGTCCATTAAGAATACATAACCAGCTCTCAAAGATGTTAATCTCTGCACTAAAATCCTATTCACGACATTGTGTACTGTGATTTCGGCTATACTTGTATGTAAAATAGAGTTAGAAGCAACAGAATATATTTTTTTAACTGAAAGTGCTGCTCCTCTCTGCTCGCTGAACATAGTAGATGCACAGAGAGAGGCGTGTGTGCACGCTGGGAGAGGGAGAGAGATAGAGATAGAGAGAGAGAGAGAGAGAGAGAGAGAGAGAGAGAGAGAGCTCGTGCGGCAGTACCGGAGAGTCTCAGAGACTAAATAAGGTCTGTCAAAAAAAGTCGCCAGATTTGTCGCTAGTCGCTTTTTTGGAAAAAAGTCGCTATGGGGGTCTGAAAAGTCGCTAAATCTAGCGACAAAGTCGTTAAGTTGGCTACACTGCTTACAGGGCAGAATGCTGAAAGACTCTGTTTTCTACACTAAAACCTAGTTCTGCTTAACTGGGAGTAAATAGCTATGCACTCCTAAATAGCCCTCCCGCCCCCACCAATATGTTAGAATCATTTTTGTGCTTTATTTTTTTACCTGTTTTTATTTTTTTACCTCATCAAAGCTTTTATTTTAAAACAAAGACACTTAGTAACAGTGCGCTTACATTTTTTGGACTCAGACCCCTCTATTTATTTGTGTATAAATATAATGTTTTTTTTTTTTGTATGCAAGGGGGGAGTGATTGTTATAAATAAAATGTTTTTTTCAGCTCATTTGTGTTGTAATAATTGTCAGAAACAGAAGTATAACAGTAAATAAATATCGGTTCTGCATATCGGTTATCGGGTACATAATCATACAAATAATCGGTATCGGTATCGGTTTTAAAAAACCAATATCGGTCGATCACTAGTCTCAGCTGCGTGGCGTGTCTGTTTTTAATTCGGCTCCCATGTTAACAGGTTAGAGCTTGCAGACTGCCTGCGTGAGACGCGCATCTCAGGCGGAAAACGCGTGCATGCTAGAATAGAACTGACGCCTATTTTTCTCGCGACACGCCCGCGTGTTGGAAGCGTTCCCAGGCAAAATAGAATAGGAAAATATGTTTATATGTCATTTTGTACACAAATACATATTAATTCATGACACTTTGTTTGAAAGTCTATAGATTAACATAAATTCAGATATAAATGTAATTTAAAAAATAAATTAATAATTATCGATTTTCAAATATTGCACCTGTCAAACATAGTCTATTTTGCCGTCAATACTGTTGACGGTGTCCTTTATCAGTAGGCTTTATATTTATGCTCAACATGAAGTATAGATATTGTTGTCATGAAGACAAGAGCCTGTGCTGTCGGCGGTCTCCCTCTATGTCACCTACAGTAGCATGCTGGGATTGGTAATGCTGCACTGTAATCATAGTTATTTATTTATATTTTTCATTATATTTTATTATATGATATTTGTTTGAGACTGAGAGTATTTTATTTAGTGGAGAACTTTGCAGCAGTATTTTATTTCTTATTCTTTTTTTATATATATATATATATATATATTATTAAAAAGTGTATAGTAATAAACAACCTGCAGTTTAATGTTTGCATTTCTTTCCCTTAGGCCGGGTTCACACCGCAAGTTGCAGCAGAGCAGAAGCAGCGCGCGCCTATTTTGCTTTCACACCGGCAGCGGAGGCAGCGAGAAGGGTATTCCTGCACAACCGGAGGCTACAGTTACAGGACCGCAAATCTGTGACCGCAGCTTTAGGACCCTAGTATTTTTGTAACAGCGCCACCTACTGTACTGAATCAACACTAATTAAAGATGGACGACGTGGACAGCAACCAGACGGTGAGTATCGATATTTAATTAAGTTTTATTTTATAACGTTTAAACGGTGCAAAGTTTACATAGTGAGAACTGCTACCTATGAATTAATAATTAATTCCCACCAAATTAAGAATTTGTGAGCTAGTTTTATTAATTACTAAGACGTTAATTCGTGGCTACGATTTCATAAATTATAATTGTGTTTTAATGACGAAGTATTATAAGTGAATCTAGCCTGCACATTAATTAAACTTATCAGATGACAAGAGCATGGTTGATGTAAGGTTTGTTAGATTTACCTGCAGCTTAATGTATTAGAGTGAATACTGGCTTAATAGTCGTTGTTTTACCATATTTAGGTATAAAATATATTTCATAATTAAACTTCACTGACTGCCTAGTTGCAGTATGTGTTAGCCTGTTGTTTTGGCATTATTTTGCAATGGTAAACTAGGCATTTGGCAATTTTAATAGTTTGTTACAATTTGGTCTAATCTGCAGGTCTATTCCACATACAGTTATACATTGCTATCATGTGTTAATTTCTGTCATGTTTTGCATGGCCAATATGAAGTGATTTTATGGATTCGATTAGGCTCATTGTAGGACAGATGATTAAAAAAGGCACTAGGGATATTTTCATGATCTCAAAATATTCTAAACAAGTACACTCTCACTTTTCCAAGATACATATAACAATCAAAAAGGGAAATCCCTGCCCGAATTGAAGAGATGCACCACATGCTGCAAGGACTTTCACTGTTCATATATATATATATATATATATATATATATATATATATATATATATTCCAGTTCCAGCCATTCTATCCATGCAGCAACTGATGGAAAAGGGGTTCACTTTGGTGCTGTTGTGATGTTGTCACAAAAATGACATGTAAATTCTGTACAGACCAAGAGTTTGGACACACCTTCTCATTCAAAGAGTTTTCTTTATTTTCATGACTATGAAAATTGTAGATTCACACTGAAGGCATCAAAACTATGAATTAACACATGTGGAATTATATATGGAATTATATACATAACAAAAAAGTGTGAAACAACTGAAAATATGTCATATTCTAGGTTTTTCAAAGTAGCCACCTTTTGCTTTGATTACTGCTTTGCACACTCTTGACATTCTCTTGATGAGCTTCATGAGGTGGTCACCTGAAATGGTCTTCCAACAGTCTTGAAGGAGTTCCCCGAGAGATGCTTAGCACTTGTTGGCCCTTTTGCCTTCTGTCTGCGGTCCAGCTCACCCCTAAACCTTCTGGATTGGGTTCAGGTCCGGTGACTGTGGAGGCAGCACCCCATCACTCTCCTTCTTGATCAAATAGCCCTTGATGCCTTCAGTGTGACTCTACAATATGTATATAAATAAACATTCTTGAATCATTCTTGTGTCTTGTCTTGCTTCTCAACAACTTTTAAAATATTGGCAGTAATTTAGTGACTCCATACGCTGATTCCAACTTTAACTTACCTGATAATGAGCTAATTCACCTTAAGGAAGTGAATCAATATACTGTATAATTCAAGAGACAATTCAAGACTTTTAAGGTTCTTCATTTTTTACAATTGTTTTAACATTGATATACATCAATTTTACAAAATTGATATTTCATTTATATTTTGTGTAAATTCATGTTTAAATTTAAAATTGTGACTCAAAGCACACTTAGTAATTTAACTCTGCTGCATTTTGAAGCTTACATTTAAAAACATGCTACTGAGATTAATATATTGATGCTATATACAAAGTAACGTGACTGCAAACGTGACTGCAGTTTCAGGAACACAGTTTACAACAGGATACTAGAACTGCGTTCCTGAAACTGCAGCCATCGCTATATTGGCCAGTACGGTAGGTGGCGCTGTCAGGAAAAACTAGGGTCCTAGATCTGCGGCCCAGATCTGCGGTCCTGAATCTGCAGCCTCCGGTTGTGCAGGAACATACTATTGGAGGCAGCGCGCAACTGAACAGTGGATTTTGGACAGAGAACTCTATAATGGGTAAGTTCGCATTGCTTTATTTCCATTTCAAATACATTTAAATAAAAAGACTTGGCAATACGCTTGTTTTAATGAATAATTTCATTGTTACTTTTGTTGCATCTTTGTTTTGCTGTCTTTGTTTTCCGTGCAGTACGTGTTGTTGATCGAAGGAAGGCCATCGCGCTATATTTGTTATTAAAGAGACTACGAAAAAGACGCAGACTTTGGGTTCATCCCATTAACCTCCGTAGGAGAGAACAAGGTGCATATTACCATCTTGTCGCTGAACTGCGTCTTGACCGTGACCGGCATCTGAAGTACTTCAGGATGAGTGCAGAACAAATGGATCACATTCTTTCCCTGATTGGAGGCCACCTTTCAAGGAAAACAACAAACTACAGGCAGTCCATTGAACCTAAGCAGAGACTTGCAGTTACACTGAGGTACGATCAACATGTTAGTAATAAAGTATAGGCAAAATAGTAATGTTTGTATTTGTAAATAAGCATGTATACATTTACATTTTGTTTGAATAAGTTAGTAAAACATTTATTGCACTAGTTCCAAACTGCAAAGAAATAACTTTGACTTGGGTATCAAGTAATAAAAAGGATTTATTAAGTCAATTGAACAAAAATCACAACAAAGTCATGCAGAAAGTTATAAACTAAGCATGATTAACAATATGTTTACATGCAAAATAGTAAAAAAATAACCCTTCAAAAACTATTAAATTAAAATTGCTGAACTATTTACAACATATGGTTAAATAACTTAAAACAATTGTAGTGTTAAACTGTATTACTACAGTTGATGGTAAACAGAGGAATGCTGTTCTGGCATGGTGGAGATTGAGGGAGGTGTGAAATGTTGGGGGTGATGAGTTTGTTCCTCTTGGTAGGTGGGTGTGGGGTGAATAGGCTGAAATCCACTTGATTGTGGTTGCTGGCGACCTCTGCTTTGATAAACTGTGTGGGTTGTTGTTGCTTGTTGTCTCTGACCATCATCTTCTAACTCCAGGTCAGCCAGTCAGGTCATTATCTGTATCTGTGCCCTGGAACGGTTTCTGGGAAGCAGCCGGTTCAGTTTTGGAACTAAACTGAGGGCAAAATAATACATTTCATCCTCCTGTCTGGGAACATTTGGAGGTGCAGGAGTAGTTGGTTGTGTTATTATGTCCAATAACTGTTGCTCAGTTGTAGTTGGGGAAACTGTTCTTCTCCGTTTCTGTTTGTGTTGTTGACTGTCAGTCACCAGTGCTTGAACCCTGGGATGTATAGTGGGGGTAGGGGTGTCAGCTCTGTGAGCTGTTATTTGTGGGGTGCAGGTGCTTGGCAGTGGTGTGGGGGTTGCTGATCTTCCACTTGCCAGTAATGGTGTTGCAGGCCTCTGTATGGCAGGAAGGGGATTGAAAGTTGTCAGTTCAGACAACTCTGGCTCCACATCCTCCTCAGCCACAGTCATGTCCAGAGGTTCCGGCTCACTCTGTAAAGTGTGTCTGGAACTACAAATGAATAAATATTATATTAATATATTGGCACCAACTCGTATGTATTTTTTTAGATTACACACAAATAATAATGTACTCATTCTCACTGAAACAATATTTTGTAATAACTGTCCATAACAGAAAAAAAAAAAGATTAAGATATGAGATCGACAAGTGACATACTTACCTTCTAGGTTGCATGTATGGCAACAGAAATGACATTACTTTATCATACTTCCATTCCCTTATTATGCCACCTGCAGAACCACTGGGCAATTTTTTTTGCTTCTTGTTTCTGTTAAAAGCATCTCTCAACAACTTCCATCTTCTCTTACAGTCGTTCACTGTAAAACACATAAATGTGTATTAATATGAGAATTTATATATATATCTATCTATATATATATATATATATATATATATATCTATATATATATATATATATATATATATATATATATATATATCGATATATATATCTATATCGATATATATATATATATATATATATATAGATATATATATATAGATATATATATATATATATAGATATAGATATAGATACACTGCATATGTTACACAGGGGGAAAAAAATTATGTTATATTTATTTTGTCTTTAACAGATTTCTGGGAACTGGAGAGAGCTTCACCAGCCTGGCCTTCCAGTACCACCTAGGGAAAAGCACCGTTGCTGAATCTGTCCATATGACTTGTAAAGCAATTGAGGAGCAAATGATGGCATCGCAGTTCCCTAGACCAACAGAGCACATGTGGAGAGCAATAGCATCCAAATTTTGGGAAAAATGGAACTTCCCAAACTGCCTAGGTGCTATCGATGGGAAACATGTTACCATTATGTCACCAGCACATTCTGGTAGCTTGTTTTTTAATTACAAGATAACTTTCTCAATAGTTCTTCTAGCACTAGCAGATGCAGAGTACAGATTTACATTTGTACAGGTCGGAGACTTCGGAAGAACAAGTGATGGTGGAGTGTTCAGTGGTTCTGCTCTCGGGAGAGGCATGGAGGCCAAAACTTTCTGTCCCTGCTGACTGCCCTTTGCCTGGATCTGTACAAGGCCCATTACTGTACACCATGGTGGGTGATGCTGCATTCCCACTGAAAACATATTTGATGAGACCTTTTCCAGGGAACAGAATCCCACGATGGAGACAAATCTTCAATTACCGATTGTCACGAGCAAGAATGGTTGTAGAATGTGCCTTTGGCATTCTGTCATCCAGATGGAGGGTACTCCATACACGGATCAACGTTAAGCCAGACAATGCTGACTCTATTGTAACTGCAGCCTGCATTCTTCACAACTTCCTTACAGACACATCGGACAATCAAAGGTGGTTGGATGAGGCAGAAGAGAGAGGGGAAGTGCTAGCCCCTGCTACAAACATGGGTGGAAATAGGGGATACAGAGAGGCTTACGATGTGCGGGAAAAACTTAGCACATTTTTCAGCTCCCCTGAAGGTAGAGTGTCCTGGCAGGACAATATGGTGTAGGGTTTGTTTGCAAGCAAATTTACCCAAGGACACCCTGAAAACCAATTTAATACACTGTTTTAAATTATGTTTATTATAAATGGTTCATAGCCTAACTGTCACGTTACAAGACGCTTGAAAGACGGCGAGAGAACCAATTGCAGGTAAGTAATATTTATTCAAGGGATAATCCAGAGGGGTAAACAGTCCAGGCAGGGGTCGAAACCAAAACATCCATTCACATAAAAACAAGACACGAAGACAAGGCAAGGTAAGACAAGGCAAGGATGACGGACATGAAATAACCTGACATTAAACAAGGACTCCGTAACATAGACTAAGACATACTGGGTATTTATACACAGAAGGATAATGGGGAAACAGGAGACAGGTGGGGGGAACAATCAATCACGCAACAAGGAGGAAGGTGACCATATAAGGGAACAGGAAGTGATCTGGGACAGACACCGTGAGAAGGAGGACATCTAGTGGAACCCCGGGGAACAACAACCCAGACACTGTGACAGTACCCCCCCTCTACGGAGCGGCTCCCAGACGCTCCAAGACAAAACACAACACAGAGACCAGGAGGGAGGCGGACAGGTGGAGGCTCAGGGGGAGGGACGGAGGGCCGGAAAAGGAACACATGGGGAACAAACACCAGAAATGTAAACATAAAACAGGGAGACCAGGAGGGAGGGGGACCGGAGGAGGTACAGGGGGAGGGACGGAGGGCCAGACTAACTGAGGGGAACAGAAAGAAACATAACAGAACTCAAAAAACACAAAACAGAAGTCCATGAAGGACATGTTGAGGCGTCCACCAGGGCGGAGCAGATGACCACCACAGCCGTGTGGTCAAGGCCAGAACCCTCCAGGGCGGAGCGGAAGGCCACCACGACCTTGTGGTCAAAGTCAGAGTCCTCCAGGGCGGAGCGGACGACCACCACGACCGTGTGGTCACCGCCAGAGTCCCCCAGGGCGGAGCGGACGACCACCACAGCCGTGTGGTCACCGCCAGAGTCCCCCAGGGCGGAGCGGACGACCACCACGTCCTCGTGGTCACCGACAGAGTCCCCCAGGGCGGAGCGGACGACCACCACATCCTCGTGGTCACCGCCTCAGCCTCCAGAACGGCATCGATCACCACATCGGGAACGACCTCGGGCACCGCCTCGGGAACTGCATCGGGCACCGCCTCGGCCTCTCGAACAGCAGCGAGCACCTCCTCGGGAACAGCCTCGGCCTTGGGAACAGCATCAGGCTCCGCCTCGGGAACTGCAGCGGGCACCGCTTCGGGAACTGCATCGGGCACCGCCTCGGGAACTGCATCGGGCACCGCCTCGGGGACTGCATCGGGCACCGCCTCGGGGACTGCATCGGGCACCGCCTCGGGGACTGCATCGGGCACCGCCTCGGGGACTGCATCGGGCACCGCCTCGGCCTCTCGAACAGCAGCAAGCACCTCCTCGGGAACAGCCTCGGCCTCGGGAACAGCCTCGGCCTCGGGAACAGCCTCGGCCTCGGGAACAGCCTCGGCCTCGGGAACAGCCTCGGGCACCGCCTCGGGAACCGCCTCGGGCACCGCCTCGGTAACCGCCTCGGGCACCGCCTCGGTAACCGCCTCGGGCACCGCCTCGGTAACCGCCTCGGGCACCGCCTCGGGAACCGCATCGGGCACCGCCTCGGGAACCGCATCGGGCACCGCCTCGGGAACCGCATCGGGCACCGCCTCTGCCTCTCGAACAGCAGCGAGCACCTCCTCGGGAACAGCATCGGGCACCGCCTCGGCCTCCAGAACGGCAACAGACTGTGCCTCGGCATCGGGAACAGCATCGGGCACCGCCCCGACCTCCAGAACAGCGTCGGGTTTCGCTTCGACCTCCGGAACAGCATCGGGCCTCGCCTCGCCCTCTGGAACAGCGTCGGGCACCGCCTCGGGAACAGAAACGGTCCGCTCGGGAACGTTCTCCAGGGCTTGAGGGACGGTCGAAGCCTGTCTCCTCGTCCTCCGCCCTCTATGACGGCGAGTCGGTGGCACCTGTACTGGCGACTCAGGCATTAAATCAGCCATCTTGTGCTGTGGCTCTGGGCTGGCGGCCATCTTGTGCTGTGGCTCTAAACTGATGGCCATCTTGGTCTGTGGCTCTAAGCTGGCGGCCATCGTGTGCTGTGGCGCTGGGCTGGTGGCCATCTTGTGCTGTGGCGCTGGCTCAGCGGCCATCTTGAGCTGTGGCGCTGGGTTAACGGCCATCTTGTGCTGAAGCGCTGGCTCAGCAGCCATGACGTGAACCGTCTTGGGAACCTCTAGTATTCTTGATAGCGTAGCGAAATAATCCAAGAATGAGACAGCGGCCGTCTTGGGCGTCGGTGCTGAGCTGGTGTCCATCGGGTACTGTGGTGTGAGGCTGGCTTCCATCTTGCCTCGTGATGGAAGTTTGGTGGCCCTGTACCGCAGCGGCGCAGGGTTGGCGGCTATCTTGGATTGTGGCGCTACCATGGCGGGCATGCGCTTCCTCTCACCTCTCCGTCCGCTATGGTGAGAGGGAGGCTCTGATCCATCCCAAAGAAGCCCCGGATCGAAGGGAGGCCATGGTTGAGAGTGATGCCGAGTCTCCTCTCGACCACTCCCTCCTCGGCGACCTCCCCTGAAAAACCACCAGGCGAGTTCCTTCAAAACCGCCGCTGTCCCGCTCTGTGGCTGGGGATGAGGCATGGGCAGACATACCTGCTGGTTCTCTGTTGGTGACGGAGTCCTTCTGTCACGTTACGAGACGCTTGAAAGACGGCGAGAGAACCAATTGCAGGTAAGTAATATTTATTCAAGGGATAATCCAGAGGGGTAAACAGTCCAGGCAGGGGTCGAAACCAAAACATCCATCCACATAAAAACAAGACACGAAGACAAGGCAAGGTAAGACAAGGCAAGGATGACGGACATGAAATAACCTGACATTAAACAAGGACTCCGTAACATAGACTAAGACAGACTGGGTATTTATACACAGAAGGATAATGGGGAAACAGGAGACAGGTGGGGGGAACAATCAATTACGCAACAAGGAGGAAGGTGACCATATAAGGGAACAGGAAGTGATCTGGGACAGACACCGTGAGAAGGAGGACATCTAGTGGAACCCCGGGGAACAACAACCCAGACACTGTGACACTAACTTCCTGCTCATCTTTAAATTAGCATATAATTGTGTATTATATATGTATGTATCACAGGCTTTTGTTATTTGTGTGCTTGCTATGTGTAATTTACATTTTTTAAATAAATGGTTCCAATTGAAGCAATTTAGTGTTTTCTTGAAAAGAACAATAATTCTACAATTTCACAAAATTGGTTTTATGTAGCCAACACATGTTTTCTGCTGTACACTCCACTGTATTAGAGGAAAGTGGCAGGCTTTTGAGGTTGTAGTGAACCTAGAACTGTAAGTACTTTGACATTTTAACATTAAAATATATATATTTTTAAATTTATTATTTGAATTATATTTATTATATATTACCTTTTGATATTTTTTACATTAGCTCTTACCTCCATGAAAAACTATTTTATATGTTGATACACAGAATATCTGACACATCAAAAACATATTACCCATCATAAAAAAGCTTATAGATAATTCATAAGTGTATACAGCAAACTTCTTAATAGGGACAATGTAAATTAGCAAACTCTCAAAAACAGAAATAAAGACGCAGATCATAGATGTATGTACTGTAGCTATGTGTGCTAGGCCTATATTAATCTGTCTATGCTATTTGCTTATTGAGTTGTTTGCTCATGTGCTAGCGAAAGCGTCAAAAACACTAAAATTACTTACCATCTGCACTAAGAGCCGCTGCAACATCATCCCATGCTTTTTCCTTCGCCTGCAAGTCTTTATACAGAACATTTTGTGGATCATAAAGAACTTGATGTTTCTCAACTTCCACGATGAGACGAGTGTCGTCCATTATAGCTTTCCAGGTGCACTCTGAAGACCACCGCCTGTGACACCACGTGCTGTTGTTTATGATTGTCAGCATGATGTCAGCACGACATCCGTTCTTCTGCCAATGTATAGGCCTATTTATAAGAATACGACTACTAATAATAATAATAAATAAATCTCTAAGGATAAACTAGCAATATAAATTATTTAAAGGTGTTTTTGTATTTCGGCAAAAAGTTTATTTTTGGATAGAACTGTAGTACTTTGACAGATTTTGTAATAATAATAATAATAAATAAATAATAGAAAAATATGTTAATTTAAATATAAATTTTTTATGTAATTTGCTAAAAACACAGTAGATATCATTAATGCAAATTTTGGGCAAAATTACTTTTTCAATTCAGTAGCTACATGTTTATTTTGGCCATGATCATTGTCACTTTATCTTCTATACAGATTTTTTAGATTAATTTTCTTTCGTAACATACTCTAGTTCTTGTTAAAACACCCTAGATGTGCTTTTTTTGTGCAGTTAGAGCACTTTTTGTGTGAAATCATATTTATTTTGTCCATCAAAGGTGTACTTTCACTTTAACTGAGCGTCAGCAGCGCTGCAAAAATAGACCCAGCGCCGAAACGATCGCGGCACTGCTGCTTCTGCTCTGCTTCTGCTACGCTCTGCCGCGCAGCTTCTGCGTGCGGTGTGAACGCTCTCATCTGTTAACATAGGCACCGAAAAAAATACGCGCTGCTTCTGGTGTGAACCCGGCCTTACTGCACCGAAAATGAACCGAACCGTGACTTTAAAACCGAGGTACGTACCGAACCGTGATTTTTGCGTACGTTACACCCCTAATATATAGTATATTTAAGACATAATTATCCACATAGCATCCCTTAGCACAACTCATTTCAGGTATTTTATACTGTACCTTTCAAAGCTTTCAACACTTCACCACTGACAAATAATGGCTGTTCCACGCTCTCTCCACTTGCCTCAGCAGCATCTAAGGTATCCTATATTTAAAACAATAAATACAATTTCAAATAAAAATGATTTGCATGGTAATGTTCTACTTGCAAAAAAAAAAAACGCTTTGGAGAACCTGAAAGAATATGATTAAAAATACATTAGAATAACTATAACACAGTCCAAATGTTTTTTTTTTTTTTTTTTTGGTGTATGGTCTGAAACGACATACGGTTGGTTGAAAATTCTCTGGGTAATTGAACAAATCCACATTTGTGTCCACGGTTTCGGCTTGAACTTTCTCCTCACATGGATCAGAGTGGAGTGGTTTCCTCAGTGTATCCTTCAACTGAGTGAGGACCCTCTCATTTCCAACCTTTTTTTGCCTCTGAACCGAATTCAAAAAGAAATAAAAACTCAATAAAATACAACATATAAAACAGCAAAGGGACAACTGGACATCTGTATATAAAGTCTATAAACAACTGACGTTTAAACAATACCATAGATCTTATAATTTGTAGTATCTGCTTATTACTAATAAAAATACATTAGGTTGCTATTACGGAGTCCAAAATTTTGTGTTCATTGCTTAGGGTTTGAAACGACATACGGTTGGTTGAGAATTCCCTGGGTAATTGAACAAATCCACGTTTGTGTCCACCGTTTCGGATTCAACTTCCTCCTCACTATGTAATGGATTGGTTCTGCATGGAGTGGAGTGGAGTGGTTTCCTCAGTGTATCCTTCAAGTGAGTGACGATCCTCTCTTTTGCAACTTTTTTTTTTGTCTCTGGACCAAATAAAAACTCAGTTATATACAACATTCAAAACAACTATCATCAGTACAAAACAACTAACATATATCATTATGGTGATGTAATTTATATGCATTCTACATCATTTTTATTAAAAAAATCAGATGCACTATATCACTCTGCCTTTCGTTTCATTACAGATGTAGTCAGCTAGGACTCACCACTGCACTCTGTATGTAACTGTACAATGGCCTTCCCTCTTTCTCTTAGAAGAAAATTCCATCTGTTAATTTTTACTTTTAAAGCACTAATGGGTAAATTACCCCTTTACATTTCAAATTTACTTATTTAACAAAATAGTGTTTATAGGACAAGGTCGTCAAAAAAAATGTTATTAGTTATTCCATTATCAAAAAAAGAACTTGGATAAAAAGCTGTGTCTGTGTGGAATGAACTTCAAAACACCTTAAATTTAGAATCACTTCAATCTATTAGTACTTTTAAAACCTCTTAAAGGCATCTCTGAATGAACGGTGTACTTGTTTTAACTACGTACTATTTAAATTATATGTTTGTTTTTACTTAATTAAATGTGTATTGTATATATAGAGCTTTGCTGTGTATTGTAATTTTTGTCCCATTTTTTTATGTTTTTAATTTGCAACTTTTTTGGCCACCTGTCTTGGCCAGGACTCCCTGTGAGAAGTTATTTTAACTCGACTGGACTTTTCTTGTTAAATAAAGGTTAAAAAAACGAAGGGCCAACAGGACATCTGTATACAAACCACTGATATTTAAACAATACCATACATCTTTCATTTTTTAATATCTCTTTAATAATCATTAAGAGGACATTTTATCCTAGGACTGCAAAATCATAAACATTAGGGCAATTATATATATATAAATATATTTTTTGAGCAATATTACAGTAAATACTTACTTTTGCTTTTTCATATTGTCGCTTCATCTCAATGTCTGTTTCGTCATCAGAACTTTCTAATGACGCATTCTTAATACATTTTCACTTGCAAACAAAAAACTTAAGTTTGCATTTTAGAAACAAAACCGTTATTGTATTTAAAAAAATCAAATGTAAAAAGCATTCCTTGTCGATTAGCCCAGTGTTGCCAACTTAGCGACTAGCGACAAATCTGGCGACTTTTTTTGACAGACCTTATTTAGTCTCTGAGACTCTCTGGTAGTGCCGCACGAGCATGATCTCTCTCTCTCCCAGGGCGCGCACACGCCTCTCTCTCTCTGCATCTGCTCTATTCAGCGAGCAGAGAGGAGCAGCACTTTCAGTTAAAAAAAGATATTCTGTTGCTTCTAACTCTATTTTACATGCAAGTATAGCCGAAATCACAGTACAGCCATTGTCTTAATCTTATGTGTATGTGATTTCATTAGACAATGTCGTGAATAGGATTTTAGTGCAGAGATTAACATCTTTGAGAGCTGGTGCAGTCTTAATGGACCGCGTTTCAGTCATTATAATATGAATTCCATTGTCGGACAACAGAAACATTAACATATAATAATAAAAAACGTTTTATTGAGAATTTTGACTGCATTAAAATGCAGTACATAAGCACAGAAAGGGCAAGATAATATGACGCACTTACGCCATGAATATGCTAATTCGTATATGACGTCATCTAGCGTCATTTAGCGACTTTTCAGGCAGGGTTTAGCTACTTTCCACTGAAAGAAGTTGGCAACACTGGATTAAGCCGCCTTTCCACTGTCTCCGACGAACGACAAGCGACAGACCGGAAGTCATTCATTTCCAATGGAAAGTAATGCGGGAGCTGCGTGGAGTTCCGATCACATGCGTATGCGGAAATTTCGGATCCGAGTTGAGCCTCGGATACGTTCAAATATTTGAACTTCTGCGACTAGACCGTATGCGAACGCCCGACCGGATGTGATGTATTCTAATCAAAACTATCGGTGCGAGGTCAGAATTACCAATAGGCTTGTTCGACTTCACGCAGCTCTGCGCAATCCGATCGTCGGCTGACTTGAAGCAGTGCATGACGGTTAGAAATTTTGTCCGACTTGATACAGCGCTGACGCCACATGACTGTGACGTGTTCCATCAAAGTACCGCGAGAGCGATTCGAGAGTAGCCGGAGAACTCAGCCAGCGCAGCTTCTGAAGAGTGGCTGCACAGGTTCTGATGACGACACAACTGATCCACGATTGGCTGGATTCACTGATGACACCGATGACGTGCGTTTCAAGTTTATTGCCAGTCACTTCAGTTTCAGAAATTCACATATGGACTTTTAAAACAGTTCAATACGTTTTTATTTCGTCTTCATCTTATATATCATATTTCTTAAATATTGTTTTACTGTATTTACTTTATTGTTAATATAAAGTTTGTGTATGTTTATTTCGCATGACTTTCTTTTTTATACAGACCCTTTACAGTATTCAGCAGCATAACCTATTCAAATGAGCATTTTAATAACTAAAATATTAATCTTAAAAACATACAATCTAATGTGGTCATAAATGTCCATATACAAATGATACATAATACATTATGTTCCTCCATTTGTTTGGTTTCTTCATATTGTCTAGTTTATTTTGCTGTGTTTATACTTCACCTGCATGTGGTTAGCAAACTGCTAACAACTTGCTGTAACTTCAACTTAACAACATTCAAGACCCTTCCAAAACACCACTTATACACACATTTAAACGCGATCAAGTAAGCAATCGCCACGTGATCTGCCATGACTGACGTAATTGCAGCAAACTACGGGAGCCACAACGTGTCCGGCTTCATATCTCCGTTTGCAGCTCCTCCCCACCTGCACGCGGCTACTCTCGCCGATCGGTTGCATCCAGCCGCAGCCGATGTCGTACACACCTAATATTTTGTTAACATTAACATTATCCTTTAAACACTATTTCTGTAAAATGGTGGTTTATAATAATTATGGCAGAAATAATTATTTAATAATTATTAAACCCTTATTTACGTTGATTAGCCCCATAAAACCTACTGTTTTTATTTTGGGGGTCATCTGATTTGTGACGATGCATTCATACATTAACTATGTTCATTAAATTATTAATTTTACCATGGTGAATATCATATCATATGCCAAGGTAACGGTTGCTGCACGACCAGTTTGAAAGTTCTGTGCGACTGCCGCAAAGGGAGAAATGCGACAATCGTGTCCGAATGTCGTGTGCAGTGGAAAGGCGGCTTCAGCCTACGTACTTGGGTAAAGTTGGTTTTATATTCAGACATTCGGACTTCCGCGTTCAATAACTTTGTTAATATGCACTTGAAAAAGACACTTTCGGTCAAGTATAATTACCGACCATGACGAGTACATATCAGAATACATTTTTATGTCGAACTCGACGTTTTAAAGACACTGATAAACACGTTTACCTAGTGTCGTGACATCATCGCCTATCTGAGGGACTATCTACAAATTACGTGTTTCTATTAAAAATAAATAAAAACAACTGTTTTTATTTATTTGCCTGCAAATGAATAAGAACTGTGTTGATTTGTTGGTTTTAACAATGATACCCAGATAGCATACATATCCGGGCCTCATCTGGGCCAACTATGGCACATCTGGCTCAGTTCTGGCAGCGGCAGAGGTTATATGGGCCATCTCTGGCCCACACACATCAAGCCGGTTTTAGTTTGAGTTGTGGCATGCTGTTTCTGGGCCAGATCTGGCCCGTGTGCGACAAACCGGCTTTAATTTGAGTCGTGGCTTGCTGTGTGTGGGCCAGATCTGGCCCGTGTGCGACAAACCGGTGTAACAACAATGAGTTTTACATAGTAATTAACTCAAATGATATATAGGGAATTTGAATAATTAATCAGGAATATGATTAATTTATATCTCAGATGACAGTTACATTAAATTTGATTGATTATGAAAAATAGCTCAATTGCCTATAACAATAAATAATCACAGGGCACTGTAACTTACTCATTAATATGTCAATATTACATTCTTCATATCAATTATTGTGATATCTCTTACTGTAAATTACTGCAAATCAAACCGTGGTATGTCCAGCAAACCACTGTTGACCTATCAATTTTCAATAAAGTTATCACACCTTATAATTCAAGGAAAAGTATTCTCTGGCCATGAAAATATTATCCTATCCTTATGATAAATTTAGTTTCTAAATTTAGAGCTTGTAGCTATAGATCAGACATCTCAGTGACTCGTAATGTGAGTGGGGTGGAGTCCAAGCCAATCGTCAGTATATGGGTTTTTAATAATTAAACTAGTAATACATCAAACTACAAATCACACAGAGTAAATATGCGTACGACAATACAAACAGTAAGCTTTATACAATACATAACGAATCCAAATAAAAGAGAGAGAGAGAGAGAGAGAATATAGAATGAGATCACATAAGGAGCTCAGGTATGAAAATCATAGTCAGTAACTTTTGGAAGCCAACAACAAATCAGATCATAACAACACTTTAAACCAGCATTTAAATCTCCATAGAAAAGTGATACTTGCAGAGTGTCCAATGTGAGCTTTGCGCGGTGTTCCTTTTGAAAACAGCGGGCGTGTGCCGGAGGCCATGTGACGCGCGTGCACGCTGCGCTGGCTCTTGGCGTGAGCGTGGAGCACGTGGTCCTTTGTTCTGTCCTCGCGCGGTATTTGAAAGGTTCAACAAACATTGTTCCAGAATTCGTCTTCCTTGCGTGGAGAGGCGAATAGTTGAATAAACTTAGTAAAGAAAACAAAAGAAACGAACGAAACGAAAGCTTCTAAAGGAGCCATTAAAATGGCTTTTTCTCTCAGCCCCTGTGCTGAGGGGGGGGGGCTTGCGCTATGAGCGCGGCACAGGAGAGCAGCGTGTCCGAGAACCAAGAACGAGAAGAAGAGAGGGTGGACCTTGTTTGGTCAATTCTTATAGCTTGAAATAGTTCACGCCCATTTTCGAGGGAGCATCCAATGAATGTCCGCGATCTGAAGCGGAGGGAAAAGTTCCTTTGTCTCTGTGGAGGCAACCCCCCGGTGATCTAGTGCCTGTCCGATTCCATCAGGGATATTTCTAGCAAGTTTGTACTTCAGATTACATACATTTCCTTACTTTGTTCTAGATAAATGGGTCTGTCAGAGCATGACGATTAGAACAAGACTAAACATAATATATATATGATCAAAGATCTAATTTTTAGATCGAATTACACATTTAAAGATTTGCTTAACACATGATAACACTGCAGATGTTGGGAAACATCTAAATGTACCAAAAGGGAATACGTAATACATTTATAAAACATAAAAACAGAAAGTTAATGAATACATTCCATAGAATGCATTGTTCAAAAGAAGCCAGTGATTTGGCTTCTCTCCTGTCCTGTGTGGTCGTAAACTTTTACAACCTGCAAAAGTGGGGGTTGCAGAAACCTGGCTCTCTTTGAGAAGGTTAAAGTGAGGAGAGACATTTCCTAAAGTATGAGCTTGCAACTTATACTCTTCACATAACAAGGATTAACCATTTTATGCAATCCATAAACATAATTAAAATACATATTAATAATAAAATGAAAGTAAGGAACTTATACGAAAAGTTCCTTTGTCTCCAGTGTTGGAATGTGGTTGGGGATTTTCATTTCTTCTTTGAAGCTCGCATGGGCATTGTAAATAATTTAAGTCCAGCCAGGCTGGCGCCAGGCCAGACACTTGGTGCAAAAAGAGTTTCATTTGGAAAATCTGAATTAAACACATGAATCGATGATCTGCATATGCGTTACACATCCCCCTTCCGTCAGATGAAGTCCCTGTGTGGACATCATCGGACGGCAATCATCAGGATGGGCAGATGACAAGTGAATCGTGATGGTCATGCAGCAGGTGGGTCATGATGACAGGTGGTTCCTGAAGCTGAGGATTCAGCTTGGTGAGGTTCGGTATTGTCTTTGACTTTGCGTCCCTTTTCCGGGGATTCCATCGGAGACCTCCAGCCACAGTTGTCGTGAGTTTGGCTGTAGAGGTTTGCATCTCGTTGAGTATCCTGTATAGGATGAAGGTCACGCCAAGAGTCAGGGCGGGACCACTGACAGTGGAGATGCCCCGTGCAGTGTCGGCAGCAGTCCAGGCTAGGACCGCAGATGACTGGTTCAGAATGGGCTGTCGAGACAGTGCTTGGAGGGCTGTGTCGACAGGAGTAATGTCAATGTGTTGGGTGGTACCTTTCAGTACTTGGTCCAGCAGGTTGGCACGGGTGGCGGTGTCATGCTGGTCGTAGGTCAGTGTAGCTGAGCGCACAGGAGTGTTGACGAGCCATCTGTTACCCACAATCTCTGCTTGCGTTTCTGTGACTTGTGTACGAGGCTTGGCTTCGGCAGGGCAGCGCGTATCGCTGACCCAGGGTTGCATCTCGCAGATTCCTTCAGAGTTGTGTCTGAGGAAGGGTTTGCTAAGGCAGAGATAATGAATGTCTTTGGTTAAAGTACACATGTGCATGTTTGGGGCCAGGTACAGCTGTGTGTCACTGTCATGGTGATGGCGTAAGACAGCACAGTTAACACAAGGCTTAAGGGTATCATGTATGGTGGGGTTTTACTCGTGGTTAGGCTGTCATTGGAGGAGCTAACCTCCCACAGCATGTCTGTTGTTAACACTGTAAACAGCTGAGTCTGGGTAAAGTCCTTCTGGAAGACAGTAAACAGTGGTTTCAAGGAGTTTACAGTCTGGTTCGCTGCATTGACACTGGACATAACAATGTTAAACATTCTGGCGGCAGCAGCGGCTCTAAGCAAAGCTCCCGGGAACTGTTTGGAGCGGTGGTGGTGTCCACCTAACTCCATTTGTGTAACCGTCACTTTCTCATGTTGGCTGAACAGGTGTTTGACATCAGCCTTAGTGTGAGTGAGGGAGTCCTCTCTCCATCGGAACCTTGTACAGCTGTATTCGGTTACAGTGCTGGGGTAGTGTGCCCTGTCATCAGTAGTCAGGAGTCTCAGCGGTTTTCTCGGTGGCAGCTGTCCTCTCTTTGGCTGACAGCACGGCACGGCAAACCACAGCAGCATCCTGGTACAGATAATAGGGAGAGAGAGAAAGAAAGGGGAGAAAGAAACAAACGAGGGCTGTCTTTGGTTGGACAGGGCAGCCTCTTTGCTTAGTGGGCGGCGACTGGGTTTAGCTCGCCCCCGCCCATGTTTTGCCACATCTTGCTGCTGGCATGACGCTTGACTCAGTGTTGTGTCAGTGGCTCTGGTGCTGCGTGGTGCAGCACATGCTGCGTCATGGAAATATATTGGCAGTATCCCCCTTTTGCTCCGTGGCATTACACGCCCTGGCATTGTGATGTCAGACGGTGCACAAACCACAATATTGTTCTGTGCACGCAGCATGCTTTGTGTATCATGCAGTGGTCTGGGGCTTTGGTTGTCAGTGACTGTAGACTGGTTGCCAGGGTGGATGGAGGGGTCTGAGAGGTGGTAAAGCAAAGTCATTATCAAGGTTTCAGAAGCCCGCATGTCCGCTATGTTGGTCTGTGTAGACAACGGAGCCTGCGTAAGCGATTCTGAGGTAGGCAGTTTAGCTAGTAAAGTTCTTGTGCTGTGTGTAATCACTTCGACCTTGAATGTGGGTGGGTGGGTTGGGAGTGACCACAGAATGTTGTTTAGTGTGCCAGTTTTGGCAAGGGTGTCAGTGTGATCTTTAAAGTCCTCGTCTAGACTTGGTAACTTCGAGTGTCCTTTTACCTTCTTCCAGTACACGATCACATTGTGTGTTTTTGTGATGTTATCACATTGCTGGAACAGGTGTTGGTGTTTGACATGCTTGTTGTTTGCAAGTGTGAGTCCGAGTTCCACACATTCAGGTGAGGATTGGAAGAAACCCAGCGTGTGGTGTAAGGTTTGACCACCTTGCAGGTTGAGCCGAACAGCGACCCCTTTGGTGTAAGCTGGTACCACCGTACCCTGTTTGTTGACTAAGGTACAGAGGCTTGAACTTGGGCCTGTTGTTAGGGCGTTGTACTCATGGCTGGCTGCTGGGGTTCCCGTGACCTCTGTGACCTGACCGTCTGGCTCTGTGGGAGTTCCCGTGACCTCTGCGACCTGACAGTCTGGCTCTAGCAACCTGTGTGGCTGGAGAGAAAGAGGTTCTCGCACTTGAGCAAAGTCTTTTAGCTGTTTGAAGTTCAGAAAAGGGTCAAAGTGTTCTAGCAGGTCTTTGTCGATGAGCAATGTATGAGTGTTCATTGGTGGGACATACATGGGATGTATTATACTCATCGGAACGAATGTCAGGTGAATGGAAACAACCTGTTCAAACTGGATGTCATCCTGTCTGAGGTGTAAGAGTTCGATCTTGTCTCTTAGCTTCAAATTGGAGTCTTTTGAAAAGGTAAGATGAGATCACCGTCAGGTTTAATCCTGTGTCGATCAGGTCTTCCCTGTTGACTCCTTTTCGGCCCACCCCCTTTTTGACAAGGCTGCCCAGGAATGTTGGCATCAGGGCAGGTGTGACGATCGGTGGTTGGTGAGGACCGGTCTTGTGTAGCTCGCTGCGAAGGCAGGTAGTCAAAACAGCATTTTCTGGTACCTTGTGTTTGTGGTACCTGGTGTGAGGACCTGTGCTGTCTCGTTCAGTTAGCTGTAACAGTCAGCTCTGTGGTCTGTAGATGACAGGCAGTGTTCTGGGTGCTTGGCTCATCTTCCTTGTGAGTTTTCATGTGAAGAAGCACTTTCAGCACCCTCAGGATCTCTGCTGTCTCAGACGTGGCTGCACTGTGTTGCCCTCTGCTGGCTTGGAACGGTATTGACTCTCTGTAAAAATGTCTGTGACTGTGGTGTTGTAGGGCGCCATCTAGGGTTAACTCCAAGCAGTGCTCAGAGACAGAGACTTTGGTTTTTTTCACAGTCTTTTCACAAATAGTCTTTTGCTTGGTGCAAGCTTTGTGGGCTAAGTTCCGTAACTCTTGTGTAGTCCTGTTACGGGGACACTCTGGGACTCTGAGATGAAAACTCCAACTGGCATGTAGGTTTAGGAGGAACAGAGTTTTTAAGTTGAAATCCTGTTCCATACCTGGTTCGTTGCATGCTCCGAAGTAGGTGTTTCGTAGCTGACTACAGAAAGTCTGTGGGTTTTCAAATCGGCCCTGTTTGAGGTCCATAGCAATAAGGAGCCCATGATCTGAGTTTGGATCAGAGAATTCAAGAATCAAAGTCTGTAGCAGTTGCTGGTAGTACGCTTTGACAGTCTCTGGTTGACGATCCAGAAAGCAATGCACATCACGGCTGGACGTGATTTTTAACAGGTACAATGTGTTCACATCTGTCACGTTAGCGACAGTTTGCAAATGAAAGTCAATGGCTTGTAAAGAAGCATGAACGTCATGTCCTCCTGCAGGATCTGGATTGAATGTAGAGATGCTTCTGGCTAGTTTGTGAAGTTCTCTGTGAGCAGTACAGGATTTAGTGACATGCGTTCTCTGGAAGGGTTCTCTTCCCTCCGTTGTTGACAGATGTTCTTGTAAGCTGGCTGGTGATTTCCTTAGAAGGGAGATTACACCCCCTTTTCCAGCTCTGGGTTCTTGGCTGAAAGGGTTGGAGTGGCGGCCCGGGAGAAATTTTGTGGTGTGCGTTTCTCCGATCCAGCCACTCTGTAATCTGTGAGATTGTCTCAGTTCGGTGTGAACAGTGTCAAGTTCATCTTGGAGCTCATCTCTCTGCAGAGTAAGCTTGTTGAATTTAGCTTGGGCCGCTTGCAAGTGTGTTTTGCAGGCCCAGGTTTTATAGTCTTTTTCTTTCAGTTCAGTCTCTGCTCTTTTTAGGAGAGCGCCACCTTGCTGGAGTTTTTTGTTGAGTTCTTTTCTGGCTTCTCTCTCCAGCTGTTCTCTTTGATCTGTGTCGAGGCGAAGATCTTGCAGGGCATTGTGAAGTCTTTCAACTCCTGTCTGTAGCTCTGGATCTGTGTCGTCCTCTTTCTCGCGCTGGTTCTGGGTCTCGAGGAGAAGCTGATCAAGATGACTCTGGGTTGGGGCCTGGTCCTTCCAGGCCTCCTCCGCGATGTTGCTCCGTTCACTGAGCCGTGCCTGGGCGACGAGAATGTGAACTAGGCTTCCGAAAATCCTGGCGAGTTCTCTGTAGTAGTCGCTTTGGTTTGGATCGCGTGCCATCAGTTCGTCTAGTTGCTCTGGGTGCTGCAGGTTACTGGCGTCCTTGGGCCTGTCAACGGAAGGACAATTTTCAAAAGGAATTGCAAATTATGTTTTCAATTGCGTTTTTTACACATGTGACAAATTGTGACAAAATCCAAACACAATTGCAAATCTTGAACAAAAACATTTTCAGAAACAACGAACAAAAATTACCTTTTCAGTTTTCATGAATGCATAGTGACTGCCAAATTTCAAATGGAAAAGCAAAGTCCGTTTGCAGCTGTATTTTTCATTTATTATAAGTAATAAGCCTTTCATATTGATCAAATACTGCATCATAGCAGCTTTACAGTATTAAATAGGAAAGTAGTGTGTAATAATGCAAAGGGACAACAGTCAACACTCAGTTTTCAGTTAAAGTCAGTTCATCATTGATTCAGTGATGTATCGTCCCTCTGTGCGATCAAGTCGATGCTATGGCTTGATATTAATTGTCCCCAACTAAGGAAAACCAAGGAACCGAAACTCCATCGTTTACAGAATGGAGAAAAAAACCTTGGGAGAAACCAGGCTCAGTTGGGGTCAGTTCTCCTCTGACCAGACGAAACCAGTAGTTCAATTCCAGGCTGCAGCAAAGTCAGATTGTGCAGAAGAATCATCTGTTTCCTGTGGTCTTGTCCTGGTGGTCCTCTGAGACAAGGTCTTTACAGGGGATCTGTATCTGGGGATCTAGTTGTCCTGGTCTCCGCTGTCTTTCAGGGCAGTAGAGGTCCTTTCTAGGTGCTGATCCACCATCTGGTCTGGATACGTACTGGTTCTGGGCGACTACGGTGACCTCGGAATAAGAGAGAAACAGACTAATGTTAGCATAGATGCAACATAAGAACAAGTACATGAGGTGTTACTAATTACCTGTTATGTCTGTTTTTTCACTGTGTTGCACGTTACCTGCCAAAACTCAAAGGGAATCGCAATTACTTTAGCAATTTACTTTAGCCTCACATGGAAAACTGTCAATTTTTGCCAGAGGTGGGACCATACTATGGAGAGTGTTTGTATTGGGAGGTGATGTCACTCAAAGACAATTGTGCCAAATGCTTTGAACAATGGAGGTTAAGGCACTAAAGGCAGCTGCCACTCCGAGAGATGTGTGATAAAGAACAGACCTCACACAATAAATAATTCTGTCATTTTTACCCCAAATGCAGCTACTATCCCCTGCTAACCGTTAGAGCCACATGGTACTATTGGTCAATATTCACCATTAACCAAATGCTTTTCACCGGAGGAATAAAATATAGGGTAAGATGCAAATAGGTAAATAAGAGTAGAACGGCAATGTTGTTTTGCTGACGTGCATCAGAGTGCAAACAGTGAGAGATTTGGGGTAAAAACTACAGAATATATCCCAATAAAAAACATGCCCCATAGTATAGTCCCATGCTTGACACAAATTGACAGCTTTCTGTGTAAAGCATCTGTAATTCAAATGCTTTTCAATTGCGTTTGGACTATGTCACAATGTATGCGTCCACATGTGGAAAAATGCAATTAAATATACAATTTGCAATTTATTTGGAAAATAGTCCAGAATATCCTTACCTGTCCATTGATTATGATCAATGCCTGAGAGATCTGCTGGCATTTTTAAATCGCCACGACAATTGGATGGGGTTTTGTGGACTCTGCTCAGTTAAGGAATTCCATGTTTGTTCCAACCTTTAAAATAAAGTAAAAAAAAAAAAAAAAAAAAATTGTTATATCTAAGCAGAATATGATATAGTGATTGGCTGAAAGGTGTGCTTTCAAACTGTCTAATCAATGGGATGTTCCAGTTATTATAAATCACAGTTTTTTGTTAATATGCTGGCTATATCAAACACACACAGTCACTGGCACAGATAAGGGAGATCACACTGAATGCGCGCACACAGACATTTCTATGACAAGTCACGCAGGTACTGGGTTACTCTGCAGCTTTAAAACAGTCCATATATAAACACTTATAGATGTACCAAAGTGATAAGGACAAGTCAAAAACACGAGCTGGAAAATTGGAATGATGTTTACGCTGCTAAATTAGGTACATTCTGAACACAAAGTTAACTTTAACTATAGCACGAAATACAAATATATGTGCGTTTAAGTTACGTGAGGGTTAACGTTAGTTGATTATAACAGACAAGCAATTATGTAAAATGTATAATAAACACGAACTTACCGTTAGACGCATCAATAAGACTGCACTCGACGAGTTATTCTCTCACAAATGTATCCATGTGCTTTTCTGACAGGAAAAAACACATTTTGAATTATAATTTGTATGTAAAAAGACTTTATAAACCAAAAAAGCATCAAAACACCTCACTAACGCGGCGGCCTAAGTCAATCGCTGTGCGTGCGCGCGCACTTTGAAATGCCCTGAGACGTCGATTCTTTTCCGGGAAATTTGTTCGAGAATTAACTTACTGAACCGGTTTATTTGAACTGGATCATCGGTTCTATATTGTACGTAATTTGTATGATTTACATGTCGATATGGACAACTGCAGGCGTTTACATTAGAGCAGAAAGTCGTATTCACTTTTTGAACTCATTTGACTCACTTAAATGTTAAATTCGCTTTCAGTGTCAGAAACGACTTTTTCCTCTATTTTCACAGGTATTCGCATATTTCAACCATCCGTCACTGTCTGAAACTTAATAAAACTATTAATCTGTCGTCTCACGATTATGCGAGTCACGTAACGTAGGTTGGCCGTTTGAGGTAAGTTACGTTAAAAAGTTCATCATTTAACGTAAATAATGTTGGCCTGTAGACGTTTAACAGTATTGTTGCCGCAAAAAAAGTTATAATTCTGCCAATTTAAAATAATTATTAATGAAAACATTAAATAAACTTACCTTAAAACAGTTGAAAGCCGTGGCTTTGCCCCGTTGTTCTTCCAAAATGACAGTTGGGGAGCGATTTAAACATCTTCAAGGCGGGTTAAATAACCCAGCGCTGGCCTGAAACAACCCAGCGACGCAACCCAGCAGGTTTAACCCAACACGTGGTAAATTGAAACTACCCAAAAGTGTTTAAAAAGAAATAAAATAACCCAACAAAATGACCCAACAGACTCAACCCAGCATTTTGGGTTAAAAAATAACCCAGCCGTTTTTAGAGTGTAGTCTGGACACTACAGAACATACTAAAGCCCATGTCTTGCTGTTTTATTCACCTCTGTTTTTCTGATTTTAAGTATGATAAAGACTTAACAGTGTAACAGTGTTCTCCAGGTGTTGAATGAAAATGAAAAAAAGGCTGAACTCTTTTATGTTTTTCTGTTTTATGACATCTTTGTTTAACATTTAAACTCACAATTCATGTGCATTGATTGATGTTTACATTCCTGCAGAAATGTCACTTTGTGTGGTACTGAATCGATCAGATTATTGACAAGTACTCAGAAATCATGAGAGCAAACACAATGTTGATTTCTAAAACTATGGCAAAACTTTCCTCAAGATGGTTTATAAGAATTTGTGCTTCACATATATATTGAATTTGTACCATCACTGTTTTTATTGGTTTCCAAAATGACTTTTCCACAATCCACTTCAACAGCTTTTGAAAGAAGGAACCTAGTGCTAAGTTGCAAAATATTTATTTGACTCTCAATGACATACATTACGTCTTTAATGTACAAGTATTTAATATAGTTCAAAAAGTACAGTACCATCACTGTATTCAGTTTCTCTATTTACACACCTTCAGTTCAATAACTTTTTAAAGGAGTCTCAAAACAAAACAAGCTGCTAAATAATTATCTGACCCTCTTCGTCATATCAGGAGTACTGAAAGTACAATTATTTGCTCTAAAAGATACATTTGCAGCGTCCCTGTATTATACTGTATGTTTTTCTTCATAGAGACACCCCCTTCAGTTCAATAACTTTTTTAAAGAGGCTCACACTGTTACAAAACAAGTAGCGAAATAATTATCTGACCCTCTATAACATATCAGAAGTCTTGAAAGTAAGTTTTTTCTCTAAAAGATACATTTACAGCATCTCTGTATTATACAGGTCCATCACAATACATTAGAATTTCGTGGAAAAGTTCATTTGTTTCAGTAATTCAACTCAAATTGTGAAACTCGTGTATTAAATAAATTCAATGCAGACAGACTGAAGTAGTCTTTGGTTCTTTTAATTGTGATGATTTTGGCTCACATTTAACAAAAACCCACCAATTCACTATCTTAACAAATTAGAATACTTCATAAGTACACATTTTTAGTGAATTGTTTGCCTTCTGGAAAGTATGTTCATTTACTGTAAATGTACTAAATACTTGGTAGGGGTTCCTTTTGCTTTAATTACTGCCTCAATTGGCGGGGCATGGAGGTGATCAGTTTGTGGCACTGCTGAGGTGGTATGGAAGCCTAGGTTTCTTTGACAGTGGCCTTCAGCTCATTTACAATTTTTGGTCTCTTGTTTCTCATCTTCCTCTTGACAATAGCCCATAGATTCTCTATATGGTTCAGGTCTGGTAAGTTTGCTGGCCAGTCAAGCACACCAACACCATTGTCATTTAACCAACTTTTGGTGCTTTTGGCAGTGTGGGCAGGGTCCAAAAATGATTGTGTATCCTAGTGAACCAAACTGAGAGACCATTTTGAAGGCTCAGGAAACCTTTCCAGGTGTTTTGAGTTGATTAACTGATTAGCATGTCACCATATTCTAATTTGTTGAGATGAAACAAGACCAAACAATGCAGATGAGGTGAAGGCCACTGCCAAAGAAACCTGGGCTTCCATATCACCTCAGCAGTGCCACAAACTATTCACCTCCATGCCACACCGAACTGAGGCAGAAATGAAAGCAAAAGGAACCACTCCCAAATATTGAGTACATGGACAGTAAATGAACATACTTGTACTAATTTATTATTATTATTATTGGTCCTATTAAGAATTCGAATTTGTAAAGCTAGTGAATTGGTGGGTATTTGTAAAATGTGAGCCAAAATCATCAAAATTAAAAGATCCAAAGACTTAAACTACTTTTATTTTATTTATAAATGTAATTAATACACAAGTTTCACAATTTGAGTTGAATTACTGAAATAAATGGACTTTTCCACGACATTCTAATTATTGAAATGCACCTGCATGTTGTGCCTTTAGAGAGACACCTTCCAGTTCAATAACTTTCTACAAGAGGCTTAGACGGTTACAAATTCTTGAAATACACGTATTGCTCATAAAACATACATTTGCAGCATACCTGTTTCTTCATAGCAAAGATGGGACCAAGTCACACATGTGCAAGTCTTAACCTTCAAGTCTCAAGTAAGTCCCAAGTATTTTTTTCTTGGGCAAGTCAAGTCAAGTCACAAGCTATGTCAAGTCAAGTCAAGTCCTGTAGTAGGTCAAGTCAAGTCCAAGTCAAGTCACCTTATTATTGTTATTTTACCTGCAGAAACTGATCTTAATAAAGTTAAAAGACAAGATATAAGTAACTGTCAGTAAATTAAAATAATTTGGATTTGCATTGTAAATACTCATGTTCAGTAAAATACATCATGGAATCAAACAAAATTGTAACTTCATAAAATTATTTATTTTTCACTTCTGCCAACAGTGTTTGAAATGTTTTACATTTTCAACATTGAGGCCATAACACAAATAACAGCTAAACATCCAACAGACTCCTCTCTGAACACCTTTCTCTCCCTCAAACACAGTTTACATACAACATTAAACTTTGTTACATTTCTTTGCCCCACTGTGTATATATATATATATGTCATGGACTACGCTCCATTCAGCTTAAACACTCCCAAGAAAACTCCAGGACACAGATGATTAATCTCCATAAAATTTACTGGGAATATTGTGAAACTGTAATACAATGCAAATGAGATGTATATTAATATTAGATCCAAATACAGAGAAAACAGAACGGATTATCTACACAGCGGTGATGTATATGATAAACAAAATCGAGCTAGTAAACAATCAGCAGTAATAACATGAAGCAAACTTAGCCTTCTCAATAGTCTCACAAAGATAAAAATAGACATTATCCTAATATTGCATGATAAGAAATACTCACAGACGTTGCTTTAGCAAAGGGAAAGGAAAAAAGCGATCGCTGGAGAAACAGGTGACTGAGAGAGATTGCAGGCTGTTGCGATTGACTATCGCATAGCGATCAACTTCCTGATTCGTGACGTGCGCAGTAGCGCGTCACTACAGTTACAAAGATAAACATATTATACTACATTGTTAAAACCCAAAACAAAGCCTTTTATTATTATTTTCCTTTAAGTGGCATGACACTCCCCACCTGGGGTCTTTGAAGAGCCCACATCAATTGACAGAATCAGACTTTGGAGAAAGAAGCAAAACTACTTCTGTAACAGGCCGAGAAAAGGCCTTTCTGGCTCCATCCTTAACAATTTCCACTTTAACTTTCCGAACTAATCCATCCTCTTCTGGAAAGGTTTTCGTGATGAGACCGACCGGCCATTGATTTCTCTTAGCTTGATTGTCTTTCAAGAGAACCACATCTCCTTCTTGAAGGTTCGGCCTCTTTCCTTGCCACTTGTACCGAAGCTGTAATGTTTTGAGGTATTCATGTTTCCATTTGTTCCAAAACATGTCTGCTAGGCTCTGAACTTGTTTCCATTGTACTCTGATGAGATGCGCTTCTTGAAAGCTTCCTGATGGAGGAGGAGGCGCAGAGCCTAGCTTGAGAGTTAGGAGCATCGCTGGGGTGAGGATGAGAGGCGATTCCGGATCTGACTAGACTGGAATGAGTGGTCTGGCATTCATGATCGCTGTTACTTCGGCCATGAGGGTTGTCAGGACTTCATGTGAAAGATGAGACCTTTTCTGCTCAAGCAACATGCAATCCAGAATACGACGGGCAATGCCGATCATCCGTTCCCAAGCCCCACCCATGTGAGATGCGTGGGGTGGGTTGAATACCCAGGTGCAGTTCTGGGTGTTCAAGTACTCCTCTACTCGTTTGAAACCAGGATTCGACAGGTCCATTTCTAATTCACGAGAAGCGCCGATGAAGTTAGTTCCGCAGTCGGAACGTATCTGCTTTGCGGGGCCCCTGATAGCAAAGAACCTCCTCAAGGCATTGATAAAACTGCTGGTACTCATGGCTTCAATCACCTCGATGTGAACTGCCCTCGAACACATACAAGAGAACATCACAGCCCATCGTTTAGAGTTGAAGACTCCTCCTCTTGTACGACGTGAAACGATCTCCCAGGGTCCAAAAACGTCGACACCTACATAAGTGAAAGGAGGTGCTACTTGTACCCGTTCTGCTGGCAGAGCTGCCATCTGCTGATGTTCCATTTTGCCCCTCAGTTTCCTACAAGTGACGCATTTGTGAAGTAAACTACTAATGCAGCGTTTAGCTCCCACTAGCCAAAATCCTGCTGTTCGAATGGCACCTTCAGTCAGATGTCTTCCCTGGTGTTTCACTGCTTCGTGATAGTGAGACACAATCAGAGTAGCTAGATGATGCCGGCCAGGAATGATGATGGGATGAACCTCATCCATACTCAGATCCGATTGCTCAATTCGACCTCCTACTCTAAGAAGTTGGTTTTGGTCTAAGATTGGGTGCAACTTCCAAAGGCTGCTATTTGGTGGAAGGTTGGATCCTGAGTTAATACACTTAAGCTCCTCTGAATAGTACTCGTTCTGGACACTCTTCACAATACACACTTTGGCTTTCAACAATTCTTCCTCTGTAGGTCGACAGACATGGCACCCTTGACATTCATCTGGATAGAGTGAGCGAAGGAACGAGCCACATGAATGAGGCAAGCTATGGCTGTAAGGAGAGTGCTGAACTTGAAGAAGCGTTCGAAGCGTTGTGGATGTATCACATCTTTAGTAACACGAGTGAAGCTTGCCACCACCTGGGGACGCACTTCAGAGTCAGCGTCAGGGTCGATAAGGTCGTAAGCTTCTTGAATCTATTCAATTCAATTCATTCAATTCAAGTTTATTTGTATAGCGCTTTTTACAAAACAAATCGTTACAAAGCAACTTTACAGAAAATTATGTTTCTACAATATTTAGTAGTAGCTAGTAGTTTGTGCACATTTGACAGGATTTTAGAAAAACTAAAAAATAATAATAATACAAGACGTAGTCAGCTAGACGATGAACTATCAATATTATTAATTAAGTTATTATATGATTAAGTCACACATTTAGGAATAATTGTTAGTTCTGTTTGTTGATTCAGGGTTAGCATCATCTGAGGTCCTCTGAGGGTCAGCATCATCTCTTCTCAGGTGTTCTGGATCCAGACTGGAGCTTGTGTAAATCTCAGGTGAATGCAAAGACGCATCGTGAAGAAAGGCTGGACCTTTGAGCCAAGTTGTGCTGCTAAGCAAGTCTGAAGTCACAGTTCTTGATCCAATGTCGGCTGGGTTGAGGTGTGTTGGGACGTACTTCCAAAGGCCAGAACAAGGTGACTGACGGATTCTTTGGATCCTGTTGTGTACGTAGACATAGAATCTTCTCGACTGGTTCTGGATGTATCCCAATACAACCTTGCTATCTGTGTAGTAGACGATGTTGTCAAACATAGTGTCCATCTCTGAAACTATCATCTCAGCGATCTCGATGGCGAGCACAGCCGCACAAAGCTCAAGCCTTGGAATGGTTAGATCGGGCTGAGGCGCCAACTTTGCTTTCCCGAAGACAAAGCCAATCTCAGTCTGTTCCTGGTGGCTTGTCACCTTGATGTAGGCTACGGCTGCTATTGCCTTTACCGATGCATCTGCAAAGACCTAAAGCTCTCTTCTTAGAGCACCTGCAGTGGAGAATGACGTATAAGGACGTGGTATCTGGAGTCCCTCCAGATCTTGGAGCGATCGTTTCCATCTAGTCCATTCAGTCTCCATGTCTTTGGGAAGAGGTGTGTCCCAATCCTCTGCTTGCTTAGTTAGCTCTCTGAGTATCAGTCTTCCATGGACCGTGATGGGTGCGAGGAATCCTAGAGGATCGTAGAGGCTGTTCACAGTCGAAAGCACTCCTCTACGAGTGAATGGCCTCTGGTCATCTTCGATTCGAAACATGAATGTATCTGTGCGCATGTTCCAGAGCAATCCAAGGCTACGTTGTATTGGCAAATCATCAACGAAAAGATCTAAGCTGTTGATGTCCTTGGTGCGATCTTCAAATGGAAATGCTTCAATAACTGCCATTCGGTTTGAAGCAATTTTGTGTAGCCTGAGGTTGGAAGTTGCAAGCATCTTCTGTGCTCGCCCTAGGACGCTGACGGCCTCTTCCTCTGTGCTGAAGGACTTCAGAGCATCGTCAACATAGAACTCGCGTTCAATGAATCTTCTTGCATCACTACCATAGTCTGCTTCTGCTTTCTTAGCTGCCCGTCGCAGACCATACACTACAACGGCAGGCGAGGGACTATTCCCAAAAAGGTGCACCCGCATTCTGTAATCAATGATGTCGGAGGTAGGGTCATTGTCCCTGTACCACAGAAAGCGAAGAAAGTCACGATGGTCTTCCGTGACTACAAAGCAGTGGAACATCTGCTCGATGTCGGCAGTGATCGCCACCTGTTCCTTCCTGAACCTCATAAGGACACCTAACAGGCTATTATTAAGGTTGGGACCAGTTAGCAAGACATCGTTGAGCGACACTCCTTCACATGATGCACTACTGTCGAAGACCACACGAATCCTATCTGGTTTCCTTGGATGATACACACCAAACAGGGGTAAGTACCAACACTCTTGTCCAGGCTGTACTGGTGGAGCAACTTCAGCGTGTGCCTTCTTGAACATCTTCTCCATAAACTCTAGGAAATCGGCTTTCATCTGTGGTCGTTTGTCCAGTGAGCGCTGGAGCGAGACAAAACGGTCAAAAACCTGCTTCCTGTTGTTGGGCAGCCGCTGTCTCGGCAACCGAAAGGGTAAAGGTGCGACCCAACTTCCAGAACTGTCCTGAAAACACTCGGCTTCCATTATCTTCAGAAACTCTAGATCCTCCATGGATGCAGCGAGTCTATGATCATCGGGAGAACGAGGGAAGACAGTTTGCCCTAAGCAGTCTCCACTGAGCGTCATGGACGACTGATGGAGATTGGTGCTGAATGATGCTGAGGTCTAAACGCTTGCTCAAATACCTCTTTTATTTTGATCTGGTTGTTGCATGGTTGGAGATAGCTCGTACGGCCGTTCTCGAAAATGGCTGTTTTGTAGCTTCTCACCTCTTGTGTTCTGTGAGCACCTCCAAGGCACACATCACCAATGATGACCCATCCTAGATCAAGCCTTTGCGCAAACGGTGCATCACCTGGGCCGCTAATCTGTTCTCGGACCTTGTGTACTTGTAAGATGTCTCTCCCCAGTAAGAGGAGAATTTTGGCATCCGGATCTAAAGGCGGAATCTTATCAGCGATACGCTTTAGGTGGGCTTGATGGTAGGCTGCTTCCGGCGTAGGAATCTCAGTGCGAACGTTAGGGATTTGGTTGCACTCCAGGAGTGTAGGTAAACGAATGCCAATTTTCTTGTCCACCGACTCCACAGTATAACCACTGGCTCTCCTTCCCACCGTCTCTGAACACCCTGCACAGGTCTTGAGGGTGTATGAGTAGGAATTTCCAGAGACCTTAAAAATCTCAAAGAACTCCGACCGTGCTAGGGAGCGATTGCTCTGTTCGTCTAGTATGGCATACATTCTCTTAGACTCATTCTTGCAGCCATTGGGGAACACATTAACAAGGCAGATCTTAGCACATGTCCTAGCGCTCAATCCTTCACCACATACTTGAGTGCACGTCGACTTAACCTCTCTGATTTCTGCTTTGTCCTCCTCCCCACCATCCTCTGAAGTGGAAGGGAATGCCTTAGATTTCCAGGTAGGTGAGTAGGGGTGAAGTGCTGTCACATGAGCCACACTCCCACACTCTGTACATTTTATTTCAGCGGTGCAGTCCTTTGCTATATGGTCAGTGGAGGAGCAACAGCGAAAGCAGATATGATGCTCTTTCAAAAGATGTTTACGATCATTTATGCTCTTCTCGCGAAAGCCTCTGCACTTCCTCAGAGGATGAGGCTTCTTGTGCAGGGGGCAGTGTTTGTTGGGATCAATACATTCTGTACTTTCTCCATATTCTGCCTTAGAAACCCCTGAGACCTGCGTCTTGTGAACGTATACTGGTGTCTTAGTAGGTTTCTCCCATTCACTCTTTCTCTCCACTGTGGCTTCCGTGAAGAAGTTAAAACTTGGGTCAGTGCGAGCCCTTGCCTCCATGGTGATGAAGTCTACAAACACGGAGAAAGGTGGAAAACTAACCAAATGTTCCTGTTTGTATTTTGCTCCAAGGTAAAGCCACTTTTCTTGCATGTTGTATGGTAGTTTCTCGATAATAGGCCTAATACCTCTGGAGGTATCCAAATACGATAAGCCTGCAAGATAGTTATCTTCTTTGGCTGCTTGAAGCTCCGATAACAGGTCGGCTAGATCCCTGAGTCCTCGTGGATCCTTCATCGTAACCTTCGGGAAGTTTTCTAGCTTGTTGAACAAAGCCTGCTCGACGGCCTCTGGTGATCCATATACTTTGTCAAGGCGTTCCCATGCCATGCGCAATCCAATGACTGGATCCTTAATGTTGACAGTTTTAATTCTTCTTACTTGCTCTGTTGACTCTTTTCCTAGATACCTGGTGAGGAGGTCAAGTTCTCCTGCAGCCGACAGGTCTAGATCGGTTATAGCATTCAGGAACGATGTTTTCCAGGCCCAATAGTTAATTGGCTGATCGTCATATGCGGATAAACCTGAAGTCACCAGGCTGCTACGAGCTAGGTATTTGATGAGATTTGATGAGATCAGTGGAAGTATAATGATCATAGCTAGCTTCATAAGGTGTCTTGTGAACATGTGCGCGCGCAGGAGGGGAGGGATCCGATTTGACGTTCTGTTGCAAGCGACTTTCATCACGCTGAAGAACTGAGAAAGTGTTAAACGCTGGATTGTAGCTTTGTTGTAGCGGCACTCCACTGGTCTGAGGAGCTTGATAAACTTGATGTGGCATAGTGTCTGTAGAAGCAGCAGCTTGATTTTGACTCGTGCTGAGTGGGTGAGGCGTTGAGATGATTGCATCATTAGTTTGAGAATGTGGAGGATGCAGCGTTGGTGAAATATAGTCACTACCTCTTCTTACCGATAAACCTTTGCTGCATAGGCTGGCTTGTGCTGACACATAAGCGGCGACTCGCTGGTCTTTGACCGATTGAGGAACCTGGCTGCTAGCCTTACTGCATACTTCAAAACCCATATCTTGTAATCTGGCAACAAGAGCATTTGCCTCTGCTATGGCAGCATCCTTTTCTTTCTCCTCATTTAATGCATCAAGATTGGCTTGAACACGAGCTTGCTCTACTTTAAGTTCGATTTCTTTCTGCGTGTGTGCTGCTCTAGCTTGCGCTGCTTCAGCCTTTGCCTTTGCCATGGCGACAGCCATACTAATCTTCGAGCTGGACGATGTACCAGATGCACGACTGCTTCTTGAATGCACAGTCTCTGACTGGATATCTTCATTGCCTTTTTTACTGTTGCTTCGTTGTGACATCGTGACTCACTCCGGTGTCAATAACATGAGAAGCACACTGTAATGCTGTAGCGTTGGCCACTTCTCTTGGCATTGAATTGCTCCGTGAAAAAGCGATCCTTGTGTCCCTTATTAGCTGTGTCGCCGTCTTTTCACTGTCATGGACTACGCTCCATTCAGCTTAAACACTCCCAAGAAAACTCCAGGACACAGATGATTAATCTCCATAAAATTTACTGGGAATATTGTGAAACTGTAATACAATGCAAATGAGATGTATATTATTATTAGATCCAAATACAGAGAAAACAGAACGGATTATCTACACAGCGGTGATGTATATGATAAACAAAATCGAGCTAGTAAACAATCAGCAGTAATAACATAAAGCAAACTTAGCCTTCTCAATAGTCTCACAAAGATAAAAATAGACATTATCCTAATATTGCATGATAAGAAATACTCACAGACGTTGCTTTAGCAAAGGGAAAGGAAAAACGCGATCGCTGGAGAAACAGGTGACTGAGAGAGATTGCAGGCTGTTGCGATTGACTATCGCATAGCGATCAACTTCCTGATTCGTGACGTGCGCAGTAGTGCGTCACTACAGTTACAAAGATAAACATATTACACTACATTGTTAAAACCCAAAACAAAGCCTTTTATTATTATTTTCCTTTAAGTGGCATGACAATATATATATATATATATATATATATATATATATATATATATATATATATATATATATATATATATAAAACTGTAATATGCACTTCTCATGATTAGGTAATCGCGTTAGCTGTAGTCTTATTCACATTTGTTTTTTGATTAATTGTTTTGCTCTATGAGAAACACAAGGTAACAAAATATTCGGGGCTTAAGCCCCCTTAGCCCAGCCCTAGCGTTTTTTGAAACACGTGTTTTTGACGGGCTGCTAGCGGATCGTAAGGGGGCCTTCACATAGCACGTCTTTTGCGCGCGCAAGTGCGTTATTTCCAACGTAGGAATAATAATGGAAGCAACGCGGTTGCGACGTGCTCGTTTTTTCCAGGCGCGTCCGCGCCGCATTGAGTTAAAAAACATCTCAACTTTTCAGAGAGCCACAAGTGCACCGCAGGTCATGTGACAAGAACTAACCAATCAGCTTCATCCTTTCCCGTAACAACGTTGAAAGCTCAGCCAATATGAAGGAACAGCTGATCATAGCTGTATATGGATTGCCATTTTGAAATAAATTTAGTAAGCAGAGCTACTGCAAGCGATTTTTAGAGCTGCAAATCCATTTATCCTTTGCTGAAATTTCCGCGTCTTCATGGAGAGAGCAGGTCATGGAGAGAGCACGTCATGGAGAGAGCGCGTCATGGAGAGAGCTAGTCATGGTTGCTTAGCAACGGCAGACGCCTCAGGGGCGCAACTGCCCGAGCGCTTTGGAAAGAAGGAGAAAGCGGCGCACCCAGCGTTTTCTGCTTTTTTTTAGGCGCAAATTATTGAAGACAAAAGTGATGACCGTCGGTAACCCTCAGGCTGACATGTTGATATGATGTGATATCTGATCTAAGTGGGCGTGGTGTGCGTAAGGTGGAGAGGACATGACTGATGATATTGTCCTGATCCAGTCACGACGCTATTCTCAGCCTGCGCTCCAGCTGAGTAATCAACTTTATTTTTAAAAATAATTTATATATTTTATATTTAAACTGAAAACATGGTGTGATTAACACTCAAATCATTCAAGTCATCATCTCTCAAGTCAAGTCAAGTCCTGAGTCTTTAACTTCCAAGTCAAGTCTCAAGTCATAAAAATAGCGACTCGAGTCGACTCGAGTCCAAGTCACCAAGTCACAAGTCCCCATGTCTGCTTCATAGACACACCATAACTTCACTTCCAGTTCAATACCTTTCCAAAGAGGTTCACACAGTTACACCACAAACTGCTAAATAATTATGTGACAATCTTCAACATATCAGAAGTCTTGAAATACAAGTATTGGCCATTAAACATACATTTGCAGCATCCCTGTGTTTCTTCAGAGACACACCATAACTTCACTTCCAGTTCAATACCTTGTTAAAAGAGACTCAAACCATTACAAAACAAGCTGCTACATAATTATGTGACCCTCTTCAACATATCAGAAGTCAGGAAATACAAGTATTGGCCATAAAACATACATTTGCAGCATCCCTGTGCTTCTTCATAGACACACCATAACTTCACTTCCAGTTCAATACCTTTCCAAAGAAGGCTCACACGGGTACAACACAAGCTGCTAAATAATTACGTGACCCTCTTTAACATATCAGAAGTAAGGATATACAAGTATTGGCCATAAAACATACATTGGCAGCATCCCTGTTTCTTCATAGACACACCATAACTTCACTTCCAGTTCAATACCTTGATATAAGAGACTCAAACCATTAAAAAACAAGCTGCTACATATTTATGTAACCCTCTTCAACATATCAGAAGTCAGGACATACAAGTATTGGCCATAAAACATACATTTGCAGCATCCCTGTGTTTCTTCAGAGACACACCATAACTTCACTTCCAGTTCAATACCTTGTTAAAAGAGACTCAAACCATTACAAAACAAGCTGCTACATAAATATGTGACCCCCTTCAACATATCAAAAGTCAGGAAATACAAGTGTTGGCCATAAAACATACATTTTCAGCTTCCTTGTGTTTCTTCATAGACACACCATAACTTCACTTTCAGTACAATATCTTTTTAAAAGAGGCTCACACGGTTACAACACAAGCTGCTAAATAATTACGTGACCCTCTTTAACATATCAGAAGTAAGGAAATACAAGTATTGGCCATAAAACATACATTTGCAGCATCTCTGTGATTCTTTATAGACACAGCATTACTTCACTTCCAGTGCAATACATTTTTAAAAGAGGCTCACACTGTTACAAAACAAGCTGCTACATAATTTTGTGACCCCCTTCAACATATCAGAAGTCTTGAAATACAAGTATTGGCCATAAAACATACATTTGCAGCATCCCTGCTTCATACACACACCATAACTTCACTTTCAATACAATATATTTTTCAAAGAGGCTCACACGGTTACAAAACAAGCTGCTACATAATTATGTGACTTTGTGGAACATATCAGATGTCTTGAAATACAAGGATTGGCCATAAAACATACATTGGCAGCATCCCTGTTTTTCTTCATAGACACAGCATTACTTCACTTCCAGGGCATTAACTTTTTAAAAGAGGCTCACACTGTTACAAAACAAGCTGCTACATAATTTTGTGACCCTCTTCAACATATCAGAAGTCAGGAAATACAAGTATTGGCCATAAAATATACATTTGCAGCATCCCTGTGATTCTTCATAGACACAGCATTACTTCACTTCCAGTGCAATACATTTTTATCAGAGTCTCACACGGTTACAAAACAAGCTGCTAAATAATTATGTGACCTTGTGGAACATATCAGAAGTCTTGAAATACAAGGATTGGCCATAAAACATACATTGGCAGCATCCCTGTTTCTTCATAGACACACCATAACTTCACTTCCAGTTCAATACCTTGTTAAAAGAGACTCAAACCATTAAAAAACAAGCTGCTACATATTTATGTAACCCTCTTCAACATATCAGAAGTCAGGAAATACAAGTATTGGCCATAAAACATACATTTTCAGCTTCCTTGTGTTTCTTCGTAGACACACCATAACTTCACTTCCAGTACAATATCATTTTAATAGAGGCTCACACTGTTACAAAACAAGCTGCTACATAATTATGTGACCCTGAGAAACATATCAGAAGTCAGGAAATACAAGTATTGGCCATAAAACAAACATTTGTAGCATCCCTTTGTTGCTTCATAGACACACCATAACTTCACTTCCAGTTCAATACCTTGTTAAAAGAGGCTCACACTGTTACAAAACAAGCTGCTAAATAATGATGTGGTGATCTGGTGACTGTGGAGGCCATTTCAGTAAATTGAACTTATTTTCATGTTCAATAAACCAGTATGAGATAATTTGAGCTTTGTGACATAGTGCATTATCAGAAGATGGGTACACTGTTATCATAAAGGGATGGACATGGTCAGCAACAGTAATCAGGTAGGCTGTGGCATGTAAACAATGCTCAGTTGGTACTAAGGGGCCCAAAGTGTGCCAAGAAAATATTTCTCTCACCATTACACCACCACAGTGTATTTTCGTCCACACAGCTGCCGCTCAATGGACAATCTCTGTAAACTCTAGAGAAGGTTTCACGTGAAAATCCTAGTAGATCCACCATTTTTTTTAAATACTCAGACCAGCCCATCTATCAACAACAACCATTCCACGTTCAAAATCACTTAAATCCCCTTTCTTCCTCATTCTGATGCTCGGTTTGAACTTCAGCATGTCGTCTTCAACTCATCTAGATTCCTAAATCTATTGAGTTGCTGCCATGTGATTGGCTGATTAGCAATTTGTGTTACCATGCAATTGAACAGTTGTACCTAATAGAGTGGCCTGTATATGTACTGAATGTGTGTGCTCTCTTGCATGGTGATTATGTGCCACTACTGGAAAAGGTTGGCCATAGACATTTTGCTGGCATCAGGTATAAAGCACTTTAAACAAACATTTTATTTCCATGTTAGACACATAGAGATTAATTATAATCCTATCTACCTTCTAATAATTGCAGTGTCAAAACAGGTGTTTTGCTCTGTATGTGGAAAATCAGAAAAAGGCCAAACAGAGGAGCAAAGCACCAGGGTATTCACTATGCCATTTCTGCCTGTTGACTTCATATGTAAATAGAAAACAAGTGTTTTTTGGTAAGCTCTTATAGGAGCTTATGCTAATAGTGTGTTTAAACAGCAATAAATTTGTCTTGCGTATTCGAGTCTTGCGTGTTATGGAATTACTTTTGTAGTGTTTAGTTTATGTTTGATATTGGTCTTTTGGTGTACTCAAGGATTACTCATTTATATTATTTATATTCTTCAGTTGACATATAAAAGGTACATTTTCTTATCATTAAGTAATGTTTCAACAGGATGTAGGATAAGAAACCACAGTTGCATCTGTATTTTTAACTGAGCTTATCTGTATCACCTCATTGTCATGTCATATCAACCCTGCGCTGACCTTTACGGGGTGGGGGGGGTGGAGTTGTTGACTTAGTAGGACATAAGATATAAAAACATTTTACATGTACCAATCAGACAAAAATTGTGTGGTGTATTCAGATGATGTAACCCCGAGTCTGTTTTCCTGTTCCTTTTATTTTAATATTTCATTCTTATCAATTATAATTATTACTTATGATTCATGATAATTGTTGTTAATACAATTTAGGGAAAGACTTTGTCTGCATGGATCTCTCTCTGCATCACATATTGTTGTAGTGCATGTTGTCTTCTGGTGGCCTTTTAAGTGAAAGCAGTTTGTAAGAACTCACTTGCATTTGTGAAGTAAAAATGATTGTGGCATTACGTATGTTGACAGCCCACTCTTTCTTCCTTATCTACAAAATACTTAAAAAAAACTAAATGTTTCTATCCTGATTACAATGCAACATTTCTAAGGATAGTATTTTATGTGACCAGGGAAACTTGCTACATACAGCTCAAAGCATGTGGACTTTAGCAACAATGGACTTTAAACAAATTTTGTAATTGTTTGTTAGATTATTGTAATGCTTTATTGGGTGGTTGTTCTGCATGCTTGGTAAAACAACTCCAGACTCCTTCTCTAGAGTTCTTAATAGAATCAGGAAGTATGACCATATTAGCCCGGTTCTGTCAACACTGCACTGGCTCCCTATCAAACATTATATAGATTTTAAAATCTTCCTTATTACTTATAAAGCCCTGGATGGTTTAGCATCTCAGTATTTGCATGAGCTCTTGTTACATTATAATCCTCCACGTCCGCTGCATTCTCAAAACTCAATTTGATAATACCTAGAATATAAAATCAACTGCGGGCGGCAGATCCTTTTCCTATTTGGCGCCTAAACTCTGGAATAACCCACCTAACATTGTTCAGGAGGCAGACACACTCTTGCAGTTTAAATCTAGATTAAAGACCCATCTCTTTAACCTGGCATACACATAACATACTAATATGCTTTTAATATCCAAATCTGTTAAAGGATTTTTAGGCTGCATTAATTAGGTAAACCGGAACCGGAAACACTTCCCATAACACCCGATGTACTTGCTACATCATTAGAAGAATGGCATCTACGCTAATATTTGTCTGTTTCTCTCTTATTCCGAGGTCACCGTGGCCACGAGATCCAGTCTGTATCCAGACCAGAGGGTCACTGCAGTCACCCGGATCCAGTACGTATCCAGCACAGATGGTGGATCAGCACCTAGAAAGGACATCTACTGCCCTGAAAGACAGCGGAGACCAGGACAACTAGAGCCCCAGATACAGATCCCCTGTAAAGACCTTGTCTCAGAGGAGCACCAGGACAAGACCACAGGAAACAGATGATTCTTCTTCCAATCTGACTTTGCTGCAACCTGACATTGAACTGCTGGTTTTGTCTGGTCAGATGAGAACTGGCCCCCCGACTGAGCCTGGTCTCTCCCAAGGTCTTTTCTCCATTCTGTCACCGATGGAGGTTTGGTTCCTTGCCACTGTCGCCTCTGGCTTGCTTAGTTGGGGACACTTCATCTACAGCGATATCGTTGATTTGATTGCAAATGATTGCGCAGATACTATTTAAACTGAACTGAGATGATGACATCACTGAATTAAAAAAAAACATCACTGTCTGGGCCAACCAGAAACCGTGGATGACAGGTGAGGTCTACAAACTCCTGAAGACATGGAACACTGCCTTCAGAGCAGGAGATGAGGTGGGCTTGAGAACAGCCAGGGCCAACCTGTCCTGCGGCATCAGAGAGGCTAAGAGACAGCACTCCAGGAGGATAACTCACCAATTCAGCAACAGCAGAGACACTAGGAGCCTGTGGCAGGGGATACAGACCACTATGGTCTACAAGCCCCCACCACAGACCTGTGACAACAACACCTCTCTGCTGAATGAGCTGAACACCTTCTTCGCTCGCTTTGAGCAACAAAACAGCACCACTGCACAGAAGACTCCACCTCCTCCCGGCGACCAGGTGATGATGCTGACCTCAGACAGTGTGAGGAGATCCTTCAGCAGGATCAATGCACGCAAAGCTCCGGGTCCAGACAACATCCCTGGGCATGTACTGAAAGACTGTGCAGCAGAACTCACTGATGTCTTCACAGACATTTTCAACATCTCACTTAGTCAGGCTGTTGTTCCCACATGCTTCAAAATTACCATCCTTAATTCCAGTCATGAAGAAGCCATCTCCATCCTCCTTCAATGACTACCATCCTGTTGCACTTACTCCCATCCTCATGAAGTGCTTTGAACGGCTAGTCATGCACCACATCAAGTCTGCCCTCCCCCCTCCCCCCTCCCTGGACCCTTTCCAGTTTGCATATCGGTTCAACCTGTCTACCGATAATGCCATCGTCACTGAGTCCACTCAGCACTCACACATATAGACAAAAAGGACTCATACGTCAGAATGCTGTTCATAAACTTCAGTTCAGCATTCATCACAATCATCCCTCAACAGCTCATTTACAGTACAAACTGGTCCAGCTTGGGCTTAACACTTCGTGGTGCAACTGTCTGTTGGACTTTCTGACTGGAAGGCCTCAGGCAGTACGGGTCATCAGCAACACATCCAGCACCATCACACTGAACACTGGGGCCCCCCAAGGATGTGTGCTGAGCCCCCTCCTCTTCAAGCTGCTGACCCATGACTGCACACCGTCACACAGCTCCAACCTCTTTATTAAGTTTGCAGATGACACGACGGTGGTGGGTCTCATTAGCAACAAAGATGAGACAAACCACAGGAGCGAGGTGAACCGCCTTTCCGGGTGGTGTAGTGATAACAATCTCTCTCTGAACGTGGAGAAGATGAAGGAGATTGTTGTAGACTTCAGGAGAGCACACACTCACCATGTTCCTCTGACCATCAATGGTGCGACTGTGGAGAGAGTGAGCAGCACCAAGTTCCCGGGTGTGCACATCACAGAGGACCTCTCCTGGACTGAAAACACCGCAGCACTGGCCAAGAAATCACAACAGCGTCTCTACTTCCTCCGCAGACTGAGAAGAGCCAGAGCCCCACCCCAAATCATGTACATCCCCGAGTTTTATGCATAGCTGCTTTCCAAAGTCAACTAAATGTAATACATAAGCCAATCCCCATGGTATAGTGTGCTCTTTGGAGTGTGCTTAATAACAAAGTGATTTGGGGTTAACTTGGGCAAATACTGAAAAATTATGGAAATGTTAAGGTGCAGGTAGCATCAGGACCATGGACAGTGGCATAAAATAAAACATAGCCTAGTTTTCCTTTAAATTTAAAAAATGTCTAGTTCGTTTTAGGTTTAATGCTTAGTACAATATTCTGTGTGGTTTATATATATATACATATATATATGGTATATATTACATGGATGTTGTAATGTATCTTTTAGAGCAAATACTTGTACTTTTAAGACTTTTGATATGATGTAGAGGGTCACATAATTATGTAGCAGCTTGTTTTGTAACAGTGTGAGCCTCTTAAAAAGTTATTGAACTGGAAGTGAGGGTAAGTGTCTCTATAAAGAAATACAGAGATGCTGTAAATGTATCATTAAGAGCAAATACTTGTTCTTTTAAGACTTTTGATATGATGAAGAAGGTCAGATAAATATTTAGCAACTTGATTGGTAACAGTGATAGCCTTCTTTGGAAAGGTATTGAACTGGAAGTGATGTTATGGTGTGTCTATGAAGAAAAACAGGGATGCTGCCAATGTATGTTTTATGGCCAATCCTTGTATTTCAAGACTTCTGATATGTTCCACAAGGTCACATAATTATTTAGCAGCTTGTTTTGTAACCGTGTGAGACTCTGATAAAAATGTATTGCACTGGAAGTGAAGTAATGCTGTGTCTATGAAGAATCACAGGGATGCTGCAAATGTATATTTTATGGCCAATACTTGTATTTCCTGACTTCTGATATGTTGAAGAGGGTCACAAAATTATGTAGCAGCTTGTTTTGTAACAGTGTGAGCCTCTTTTAAAAAGTTAATGCCCTGGAAGTGAAGTAATGCTGTGTCTATGAAGAAAAACAGGGATGCTGCCAATGTATGTTTTATGGCCAATCCTTGTATTTCAAGACATCTGATATGTTCCACAAAGTCACATAATTATGTAGCAGCTTGTTTTGTAACCGTGTGAGCCTCTTTGAAAAATATATTGTATTGAAAGTGAAGTTATGGTGTGTGTATGAAGCAGGGATGCTGCAAATGTATGTTTTATGGCCAATACTTGTATTTCAAGACTTCTGATATGTAGAAGGGGGTCACAAAATTATGTAGCAGCTTGTTTTGTAACAGTGTGAGCCTCTTTTAAAAATGTATTGCACTGGAAGTGAAGTAATGCTGTGTCTATAAAGAATCACAGGGATGCTGCAAATGTATGTTTTATGGCCAATACTTGTATTTCCTGACTTCTGATATGTTCCACAATGTCACATAATTATTAAGCAGCTTGTTGTGTAACAGTGTGAGCCTCTTTTAAAACGTTATTGCAATGGAAGTGAAGTAATGGTGTCTATAAAGAATCACAGGTATGCTGCAAATGTAGGTTTTATGACCAATACTTGTATTTCAAGACTTCTGATATTTTCTACAAGGTCACAAAATAATTATTTAGCAACTTGATTGGTAACAGTGATAGCCTTCTTTGGAAAGGTATTGAACTGGAAGTGATGTTATGGTGTGTCTATGAAGAAGCACAGGGATGCTGCAAATGTAGGTTTTATAGCTAATACTTGTATTTCAGGACTTCTGATATGTTCTCCAAGGTCACATAATTATTTCACAACTTGATTGGTAACAGTGTGAGCCTTCTTTGGAAAGGTATTGAACTGGAAGTGAAGTTATGGTGTGTCTCTGAAGAAACACACTGATACTGCAAATGTATGTTTTATGGCCAATACTTGTATTTCAAGACTTCTGATATGTTCTACAAGGTCACATAATTATGTAGCAGCTTGTTTTGCAACAATGTGAGCCTTTTATTTTAAAGTTATTGAACTGGAATATGTATCATTGGACAAGTACATACATAGGTATGGATCTTTAGCAACATCTACACTACATACTTGTACATTACAAGACTGGATGTATGTTATCTAGGGTCAGATAAATATATCGCTACTTAGCACATGTTCCCTTCTTTAAAAAAACTTTTGAAGTGGGTGACTTGTCATTGAGGAATCCCATAAAAACAGTGATGATTCAATTAAATATGTGAAGCACAAATTCTTTATAAACCATATTGAAGAAGGTTTTGCCATAGTTTTTGAAATGTTCACCCAAAATCAACATTTTGTTTGCTGTCATGATCTCTGAGTACTTGTCAATAATATGATGGATTCAGTACCAGGCAAAGTGATATTTTTGCAGGATTGCAGACATTAATCAATGCACATGAATTGTGAAAGTTTAATGTTAAACAAAGATGTCATACAACAGAAAAACATAAAAGAGTTCAGCCATTTTTTCATTCAACACCTGGAGAACACTGTTAAGTCTTCATCATACTTAAAATCAGAAAAAACAACAAAGGTGAATACAATGCAAGACATGGCTGTAGTATGTTCTGTAGGATCAAGACGAGATGTTCCAACTTGTTTCGGAGAAGTTGACCCATGCTTTTAAAACCTATTGAAATAAATCATATGTCACTGTTGAAACCAACACATCAACACAGTTCATGTTCATTTTGAGGCAAATAAATATATAAAAAAATGTTGTTTTAACTATGCCATCAACTATGTTCTGGAGATTACACTTTATTTTCCACTTGTCTGAATTGTTAAATTATACAATAAATTATAGTTTATTTACGTTTATTATTTTTAAATTTCTAAACATATTTTCAAACACCATCATTATAATACAATTATTATTGTTGCTCAAGGAAAATCTATAGCATTAGAAGACATCATGTAAGTGATATTTGCTGGCACATTTGTGGTTGGCTAAAGAATACTTGTCTGTTCGCACACAATGAAAAAAAGAAAAAACTCGAACTTTTTAGACGGTCCCTAACGAATTTCCAACGCTACATTGGACATTCAGCGGACATTCGCTTCTAAAAATGCCATAAAAACAATATTCTGCCATTTTGATCGATTTTGAAACCATTCTGTTTTGTTCACAATGATGTCGCTGATTAGAATATGCCAAAAAAGACTTTATTGCACATATACTTTGAAAGTTATTGAACGCGGACATGACGACTGTCGACTCCTGGTACCATGTAATGTTTCTTATTTCAATGAAGAAACTGTTTGTAATTAAACTTATCTTTTAATTCACTTTCGGAGGGGTATTGCACAAAAGTAGAATTAAGAAAGCCAGGATAACAGAAAAGGCGCAGCTTGACCTAGTTCAATCAGCGCATCCTGGCTTAATCCGTTGCACGTTTGCTGATCCAGGATGAGAACGCGCGGATATGTCAAGCCAGGTGTATATAGTTTGGATAATTGCACGTTCACGGCATTCTTGAAAAGATCACGAAATCGATCACAGAATCACGGATGCAAAAATGGACAAAACCCGTGCGGCATACTTTTCGCCTAATGAGCAACAGCTTCTTATGGAAACGTATGAAGAAGTGAAACATATATTATATGTAAAAAAAAGGCAATACAGCTGCTGTAATAAAGCAAAGAGAGAATGCCTGGCAAACAATAGCGGACCGGTTGAATGCGTAAGTAGTCCAAATAACCAGTGCTCCACTAAATCCTCATAATTACAATCCAAGGAGTTTCTTGTCAATTTCAAAAATAATTGTATACTTTGCTTTAAATGTGACCAGTGGAAATGCATTTAACAAGAAGAATAATTGCAAAAACTTACCCACTGTGTGCATCTGTTTGATCTATTTAGTTTCTTTTATGTCTATAATCTGTTTAATCTTTGTACTCTTATCTGTTTGTATGTAGGTTTTCTTTCTAATTGATTTGATGTAATCTATAATCAGATAATTTCGCTCTATTTTAACCATCTAATCTATTTTATCATTTGTATCTATCTATTCCTATTAAAGAACAAACATGTCTGGCCAAAAAAGGACTTGGCAGCAAGATTAAATACCAGAATATTTTGCAGGCTGGTAAGTGACTTGTTTGCGGAGAACATAGGTGACATGTTTGACATTTTATTGTCTGTGCTGATTTTAGCAATAAAAAAAAAAGGTCATATATCTGGTACGGGGGGTGGCCCTCCAACCCAAGACTTCACCACAGCAGAGAAGCTGGCCCTGGACTTAAATAAAGGGAAGCCAGTGATTGAAGGGATCCAGGGAGGGATAGCCACTGACTCTGGCCCAGCAAGTGATACTGGCCTCCTAATACAAGGTACATTATTGCCATACTACTGCACATGGAAAATATTGAAATCCATATATATTTTGTTATGTGGACTGTGTGACTTTGCCTTACCATGCAGTGGCTGGTAACACCCTTACACTTTTGGAGCCACCAGACTATAATTCATCGGTGAGTACTCTTTATTAAATCATAGGCTTGGCATGTCCTGTCAAAAATATCAATACAAGTATTGAATATGGCAGAGGGAAGCCACATCTACAGCAGCTGAGTGCACTTCTGCCGATGATGAGACCGTGTCGCTGGACTCCAGAAGGCTCGAGGTATCATGTCAATTTTGTGGAAATAGACACTTTTGTTTTAAGTTCACAATAGATAAGAAGTCAGGGAAGTGGTACTAATAGAAAATATCATTTGTTACAGGATCCTGACATTGCACAGCCTGATAAGCAGCCTGGTAACATAGTGAGTATTGCCTACAGTAAATTTACATTATGCAAAAATTCTGCAATGCTAACTAAAAGGTGTTCAGAGTTCACAAACTGTCAGATATCTCTACACAACACATCTTAAGAGACAGATCGAGCTGACAGAAGTCAAGATTGATGTGAACAAAAGAAAGCTGCGGGACATGGACCTTGAGATGCAAATTAAACGAAAGACACTGAGGAAACTAGAACTGGAAATCCAGAAACTAGAAACCGAAGTAAGTGACTTCAGTTCATACTGTAACCATGACTGTAACACAATGTATTAATCATGATTTTTTCTCTACAAAGCTCCAAGCTGACAAGTGATAACAACAAAATAATAAAAGAAAAATATTCCAAAACCATTGTGGTCTTGTAACTTTTTTTTTTTTTTTTTTTTTTTTGAATGTCAAGTACACTTTATAGTTCTTGATCCAGTGAAGTGGAACTAGAATTTGGGAAGAAAACAACAGTATGTGCTACCGATGCCAAATAAAATGCATGTACACATGAAAAAGTAGCCTACATTATCCTTTATTAAGGGATGGGCTAAATCACAATTAAATTAACTGAAATAATTTGCAATGTATTGTTCTCCAACAAGTCTACCATTTCTGTTATCTGGGAATATGGCAGCATTGTCCCAATCAACATCCAAAGCAACTCTGGGAGCCCTTTCTTTTCTTAGGCTGGCAATATTGTGCAGCTCTGTGCAGGCAACAGTCACGTCACATGCTCTGTCTGGGGAGACCCTCAGGTGGTGCAGGCACTGAAATCGTGATTTCAGGAGGCCGAAGGTCATTTCAATTCGAGCCCTGGTTTTGGCATGGGCATGGTTGTAAGCTTGCTGTGCTGGGGTTTGGGGGTCTGTAAGGGGAGTCATCAGAAATGTCTCACAGGCATAGCCTTTGTCCCCCAGCAGCACACCAGAGAACTCCCCTGCAAATACAAAACATCATTCTTACAAGTACTGTACTCTTAATGTTCAAGGTGCTTAAAAAAAACAGGGTGGCTTACCTAGAGAGAGTCTCTGGTAGATTCTACTGGCCCGAAAGATTCTGGAGTCATGGACTGAGCACTTTGCCTCTAAATTTGTGATAAGGCAGTCAGCATCACAGATCATCTGTAAAAATATATAGCCTATTAAGGTCATTTAATGCACAGAATAATTACTGTATGTAGCTGTCAGTAACCATAACTCCTTCTTACCTGAACATTGATACTGTGGAAGGATTTCCTGTTAACATAATCTCCCTCATGTGCCCCTGAGGGGCGTTGGATACGAATATGGGTGCAATCCACTGTACCAATTACATTAGGAAAAGCTGTAACACAAAATAATGAGTGTCATACTGTGCTAATGTAACATTTTGTAGTAATCTGTTATTATGTCTGCCCTATCTCAGAAGACTCTTTCGTGCCTGAATACTGGTCTGAGTATTAAAACTTCCTCATCAACTACATCATCCAACAAAGGGCAAGCCATTATGAATAGGAAACACACAAATATTTAGTCTATATGTACTACATATTGACCTCGTTACAGATTTAATTGAAACCACATCTGCAAATTCATGAGCCATTTCTTATCTCATCAACTGCAATAAAATATAATCTATTGATAATTTTTCTCATTCAACAGTACATTTCTACTCTATACTTTCATATATAGATATGCATAGTCTATATTCTATTTCTCATATTGTATAGTATAGTTCTTTTGCACTGTGTTGGCATTCCTTGTGGACAGCAAAGTAATAATTGCTCAGGAAAATCTGCTTTCCTCACTGGGTGTATGACAATAAGCACTTTAAATTTCAAATAATATATATATATATTCATCAAACCGCTGACAGTGAAATGAACAGCAGTTTTCAATAATAACTAAAATAACAGTACACATACTTAGATGAATGACAGTATATCTAGTATTTTAATGCAGGACCATGAAGTGACTAAAACACATTAATTTCTAGTAGGCTTTAGGGAGGAACTAGCCAGTAAATCACTAGGATTAATCTTAGCCGGAGCAGGCTAGCTGCAAAGTGTAAATATCCATGGTAACTTTATGTAGATTAATTTAGCCTCCCTTCATGCAACCGAGTCAGGGCTAAATTCATCCAGGATAACTATCTTGCTTTTGTGCAATACCCCCCTGCTGTGTCTGTCCCTTGTTGTCAGTAGATTTCGTGTTGACTTTGTGACAGTACTGTATGTCTGTTTCCTTACCTGTTTTCCACTGTGTTGCTCTGGACGTCTAGATGAGGAGTCTTATGTTGGCCGCGTGCCCGAGAACCTCTGTCTCGTTTTTCCACGTCCCAAGTCCTCTCTCTTCATGCTTGACTGCTTTAATTAGTCTCTTGACCCTTTTATCAGCTGAAAGTTATTTGTTGATGGCAATATTTTTTCACAGCAAACGTTTTTGCATTGTTGAATCAAAAGCTTGAAGTAACAGATTAACGTGTGGCTTCTGCTAATAACTCATGATGAGTGAACATCATAAAGTGGATTCTCTTTGGTTCATTAAGCTAAAAAAAAAAAAAACTATTAGACAAATGTCATCTTAATGTGACAATATTTTAGAAAAATAAAATAAGATGTATCAGCTCAGGCTTTTAGACATGAACACTTATCATATGATTCTCAACAGTGGTGATAATAATTTTTCATACTACAGTGTATGATAGGAGATTTTACTATGGTGTTACCCAGCATGCATTACATCATGAAGCATTTTGTTGATTCTCACCATTGTTGAGTGTCGCCTCTGTCTTGCTTAGTTGGGGTCACTTAATCTACAGCGATATCATTGACTTGATTGCAAATAAATGCACAGACACTATTTAACTGAACAGAGATAACATCACTGAATTCAATGATGAACTGTCTTTAACTATCTGTTGGAGCTATTTTGCACTTTGTTTATTTTAGGCTTAAGTTATAGTCTAATTTATTTCTTTTCTTTTCTTGCTAAAAGTTAACTTGCTTTATATTGCATTTATGCTTATTTTTTTTTTGTTCATTTACATTGTCGTTTATTGGTCACGTGGTGCTATGTTAATTTGCATAAATAGGTCAAGGTGGGTGGAACCAGCAGGGCTGCGAGGGCATATGGTTTTTTACCACAGCGTGAGAGAAGCAGCAGGAAATGTCTGTGAGCTTGCTTATATGTGTAAATAAACCTCAGCGAACTCATCTTTTGCTATGGACATTAGTTTATTTTGGTACCTCTAACCATGCGTAAAGCCTAACCCATGACGTAGCCTCAGTGGCCATTTGAGAAGTTTGGTATTATTAGTTTTTTTTTAAGTTTATGGACAAATAGCCACTACACTATCATTTTGCATTATTGACACGCTTTTCCTAGTGAATGTTGCTCAGTTGCTTTGACGCAATGTTTTTTTGTTTAAAGAGCTATATAAATAAAGGTGACTTGACTTGAGATTCGTATACTGGTTCTTGACATCTGAGTGTATCTAAGTAGTACAAATGTCATGTTTTGTGTGAATATTTATTACTATATTAATTCATTATATCTATTATAACAAAACTTTGATGGACTGAACCTACACATATAAATAAAATAAAAAAAGTCATTTTGAGCACAATCAGGCCAGCTCATGAGGCTTATTTCAACAGATGCTAACAGCTAATATCTCATCATTGTACAAAACCACATGCATTTCTACAGAAAGCAATAACACAGTAAGTCAAGGGTCAAGATAACAGCTTTTCTTTGGAGGGAGAGGACGCTGGCGCTGTGTGTTCGCCGCTTCTCCACTCTGCTCGCCCGCGATTTTTAAACTGTGCTTATAACTGCAAGGAGCACCTACCTACTACTATTTTTGCTGCTGTGCTGTTGTTGTCTGCTAGCTAGCGCTGTCTGGCTGACATTCTCGGTCAGAATGGCACTCCGCTATTCCAGCTCGCAACTTCGTGGACTACATCTCGCAACCACACCTGGATTTAATATCCCCATCATCAAAGAACTTGGACTCCTTCGCCGTCCGCGGTACATTCATAGAGGATCTGGTCGAAAATTCATCTTCCATAACCATCCAAACAGCTCTTCAACAAGCATTCCTTCTCTCTGGTCATCCGTCGCATGCTTGACGCGTCATCAGAATGCCGCTGCTCCAGTCACTATCAACACTGGAAATATCGCCTGGAAATATTCCAGCCTGCGAGGAGTGGATTTTAATGTTTTGTGTCCAGTTCAGAGATTCACCCCTCAGTCATTGGTTAAATTCGAACTCTTTAACACTCAATCCATCAATAATAAATCTGTACTGATTGAAGAACACATTAGGGAGAAAAGACTTGACTTCATGTGTTTAACAGAAACATGGCATCAGCCAGAGGTGTTCTCTACCTTAAATGAAGCCTGTCCCCCTGGATACAGTTACTTGGAGGCAGCTCGCAGCACCGGCCGTGGTGGTGGCCTAGCTGTCATTCACCGACAGGACCTGGAGTTGTCCCGCATTACGCTGCCTGCGACATCTTCATGCGAGTGTCTAGCATTTAAATGCAAGCCTCCTTTTCCAATGACTGCTCTCCTTATTTATCGGCCCCCTAAGCAAAATTCTATGTTTATCCCGGAAATATCTGATCTCCTCACTACTCTTTGTACTACCTCGGCCAATACTATTATCATGGGAGATATAAATATTCATGTTGACACCCCCTCATGTCTTCAGCTGCTAGACTCCCTCAACCTACAACAACATGTTGATGTCCCCACACATTCCAAGGGACACATACTTGATTTAATCATTTCAAACTCAGCTCTCATCAGTAACCTACAGGTTAATGATCTTGGAGTTTCAGATCACAAGGTTGTGGCAATGGAGTTGCCCCTTCCTTTCTCTCACATCAAACCAAAGAGACAGATCTACTACAGAAAGTTGAAAAACATCAATGCGGATGTCCTGGTCCAGGACCTTCAACATATCTCCTCTCTCTCCATTGGCCTTTCTGACTTGGTTTCCGTTGCTGACTCTGTGGATTTTTATAACCAGTCCCTGAACAGTCTCCTGGACCTCCATGCCCCTCTGATATCGAGGACCGTCTCATTCACACGATCAGCACCTTGGTACACCTGCGAGCTGCGAAAGATGAAAGCGGCTGGGCGTGTCCTTGAGCGGCGGTTCAAGGCCTCTGGACTGAATGTTCACAAACAGGCATACAGGGAACAAAAGAGAGCTTATGCAGAAGCTCTGAGAGACGCGCGGTCACGGTATTATTCCACTATCATCAATAACAATCCTGGAAACTCAAAAAACTTTTTTCAACAATAAACCACCTTCTCAAACCCCCCGTACTCTCCCACTCTGAGACCACTGAGGAGAGGTGTAATATGTTTATTACCTTTTTCAAACAAAAAGTAAATAATATCCGCTCTCAACTCACTACCACTGCTGCTCTGCCTTCTCCAACGGAAGATCCAGCATTGAAGATTGTCCAGCCCCTCAGCTCTTTCACTGATGTCACACAGGAAGAAGTGGAGGATGTTATCAGAAAGATGAAGCCGGCCACCTGTGCCCTGGATCCCTTCCCTTCCACTCTGCTGAAGGCCAACCTCTCTGTTGTCTCTCCATTCATCACCAAGATAATAAACAACTCCCTTCTGGTTGGTCATATCCCATCCACATTAAAAACCGCTGTTATCAACCCTCTACTTAAAAAATCAACTATGGACCCTGAGGTTCTCTGCAACTATAGGCCCATTTCAAACCTACCATTTCTATCAAAGGTTTTGGAAAAAACAGTTGCAGTACAACTTCATACTCACCTTAATAAAAATATTTCAGTCGGGTTTCCGCCCTGGTCATAGCACTGAAACAGCCTTGGTCAGGATCACCAATGACCTTCTGATGGCAGCAGATACTGGTTCACTACTTATCCTGCTAGATCTAACAGCTGCTTTTGACACAGTAGACCACAAAATTCTCTTACACCGCCTGAAATACACCATTGGACTTTCAGAAAATGTTTATGACTGGTTCATTTCATATCTGACTGGCAGAACTGAGTACGTTGCCCTGGGCAAAGCCAAATCACTCACTCATAATGTCACCTGTGGTGTTCCTCAGGGCTCTGTGCTGGGTCCCACACTTTTCTCCATTTACATGCTCCCCCTCGGTAAAATCATTAGTAGACATGGTATATCATTCCATTGTTATGCTGATGATACACAGCTGTATTTAAGTACAACCTCCACTTTCTCTGCTCCCCTACCAACATCCACACTGACCACCTGCCTGGAGGAGATAGAGATGTGGATGAAGCTCAATTTCCTTCAGTTAAATTGTTCTAAAACTGATGCCATCTTAATTGGTACACCACATCAACTTCGCACTTCAACCATCACCAGCATCACTTTTTCCGGCCAAAATATCTCCCTTTCCACATCGGTCAGTAATTTAGGTGTCAAAATGGATCCTCATCTCACCTTTGACACCCATATTAAACACCTATGCAAGACCTCATTCTTCCATCTCAAGAACATTGCCAAACTCCGTCCAACACTCAGCATGGAGGATGCAGAGAAGCTCATCCATGCCTTTGTTTCTTCCAGGCTGGACTACTGTAATGCACTCCTCATTGGGATCTCTGGCAAAAGCATCCAGAGACTTCAATACATCCAAAATAGCGCTGCCAGAATCCTGATGAGGGTGCGCAAGCATGAACACATCACCCCCATCCTGAAATCTCTTCACTGGCTCCCTGTCACACTGAGAATTGAGTATAAAGTTTCCCTCTTCACCCATCAGTGTATTCACGGACATGCCCCCCTCCACCTGCAGGAACTTCTCACCCACCCGACCTTTTCACACTCTGCACGCGCTCTTCGTTCTGCAAACTCAAACATCCTCCAAATTCCCAGAACAAAACTTTGCATCATGGGTGATAGGGCCTTTTCATCGGCTGCTCCGAGGCTGTGGAATACTCTCCCGGACTACCTGAGGGCCCCACAGACTACTGATGCTTTTAAATGCAACCTAAAAACATTTCTTTTTAAAAAAGCTTTTCAATGAACGTTTTTATAGGCTTATGTTGTTCTGTTTTCTTTTTATATTGAATTACTTTGATTTTTAGATCCTCTGTAGCACTTTGAGATTGTCCAAATGTAAAGTGCATTACAAATAAAATGTATTATTATTATTATTATTATTATTATTATTATTATTAAGAGCTCAACTAAATCAAACACTGATCTCAATTATGGTGGCATCATTTTAACCAATAAAATATCATCATCTGATCCTCTGTAATTCTCAATAACAGCAGGTGTTCATCACTAATGCACAATCATCATTTAATTAGTCACTTAATCATCTCATTACCTTTAACTCTTTGGGGAACTGGTATTTGACTTCAGACTCATTTGTGACTTGGAAGGAATGATTTGGTTCCTCCTCTGGTGAAATCAGCTGCTGAGTTCATGAGTGGAACAAAAATATGTCAGGACTTTTACTCTGGTCAAAATAACCCAAAGCATTAGAGGAATTGGTGATCCTCTGCCCATCTTGACTTCTGAGAGACACTGCTAGAGCTGTAATCGGGCCTTAAAAGTTAGGCTTGATAGGACCCGAGCCCGACAAGTACATTTTGATTGACAGCTTTTTAAAAGCCTGAACCCATTCACAGCCCGACATTATTCAAATGTGCACACACACAGCTCTTTTGCCTTTTGCCAAGAATGAGTCATTTATACATGTTTTAAAAATTTGTTCATGAATAATGTAGGCTATAGGCCACTTGGAAGTTGGAATAAAGAAATAAGGTAAGTCCTCTGTGACATCTTAACATCTCAGCACTCTAAATAGACACAGGCTTATTTAGCCTATAAATAGGTATAAGAATTTGGCACTAACGAAATAAAGATAAAGGCTCCGCCGGATTTGCTTCGCCACTAGCAGCTGAAATTTAATAAAAGAATAATGAAAATTAGACTATATATACTCTGTCTACATTATGCATTTAAGACTCAATGAATATTTAGTTATCATTTGAAAAGCCTTTACTCACAGAGATTAGTCTAGACTTACATGATTTTGTGGAGGAAAATGATTGAATCCACTGTGTGGAGCGTGTTTTCACCCCTCAGCTCTTAATGCATCTTGTTTCCTTCTGGAGCATCAGTGAATGTTTGAATCTTTTTTAATAGTTGTGTTTGAGTCCCTCAGTTGTCCTCAGTGTGATAAGATGCATCTCAAAATCATAAAGTCACTGCTGGAAAGGGTTCAAATATGCAAAGATGCTGGAAAACTGAAGAATCTGCAGGAGCTTAAAGATTTTTCTGAAGAATGCTGCTCAGTTTAACTGTTCAGAACAAACAAGGGACTCATGCACCACCATCACAAAACAGAAAGACAGTCGAGGGTCATCAGGTAACAGAACACAGTATTAAGAACCAAGGGTTCCCAAACTTTTGAGTGGGGTTATTTTAATTTCAGCATTTTTTTGTCTTGTGGACTAAATGTTAACATCTTTTATGTACGATATCTTACTCAGGACAGTACTAAAAATATAACATGCATTTAGTATGATCTCTCTTATTTTTTGAAAATTACTCATATTTTCACAGATTCTGCAAGGGGTGCCCAAACTTTCGAGCCCCACTGTATTACCTCCTAAAAGCAGAGACCTACGATGTTCACTGTTGTTCAAGAAAACACAACCAGAAAAGCGCTTCATGCCAATAACATTAAGGTTTTATATTTTGTGAACCAACTACACAGGTTTGGCACAAGAGCTTTAAAGTTTTACATGCAATAACTGCTTGAAATTAAGTAATGTATTCAAAATTTTACAACTATTTTCACCTAAACAGCTACAAGTGTCTGCTAGATTAATACATGCTAAATGAATAATGTTAACCTAAACCTAATGTCACACCCAGATTAATACATGCTAGATTAATACATGCTAAATGAATAATGTTAACCTAAACCTAATGTCACACCCGGCTATGCTTTGACTAAGCCACACCCCTTCTCAACTTCCACCTCGAGGAGGTCCCCAAAGCCAACCCAATGGCCAAACAACACGAGAACAAGTAAGTGATAAAACAATCTTTATTTAAATATTTAAAAATAGCTTGGGGAATAGGGAAAAGGGCAATTAAAACTAAACTCTGACTCGGCCCTCCAGATGGGCCACGGCCGGGAAGAGGTCAGGGAGGTCAGGAAGGGGGCCACGGGGATCCGGGGCGTGGGACTCGGGGCCCGGCCAGAGTCTTAGGTATCCGTAGCGCCCTCCTTCTTCCTCCTCTTCGCTGAATACAACTCACGGTAAGTACTGGTTCACACAGTTCGTTCTCGGGGTGCTCACTCTCTTTCTCTTCCTCCACAGGCAACGGCTGGGACGCAAAGGCACAGTTAATTCGGCTTGGTTTTGCTCTCACCTCTTCGCTGATTGCAGCTCACAGTAAGTACTGGTTCACACAGTTCGTTCCTTGGGTGCTCACTCGCTTTCTCTTTCTCCACAGGCAGCGGCGTAAGTACAGGTTTCCTCGGTCTCTCCTCGTGTTACCCACTCTCTCTCCTTTTCTCTACAGGTATCAACTTGGGCACAATAGCACAGTTAGTTTGCTTTGAATGACTCTCAACTCTGGGCTGGACACAACGTACTGTAAGTACAGGGTTCGCTCTATTCCTCCTCGTGTTATTCACTCTCTCTCCTTTTCTCTCCACAGGTATCAACTTGGGCACAATAGCACAGTTAGTTTGCTTTGAATGACTCTCACCTCTGGGCTGAACGCAGCGTACCGTGCTATCTCCGGAGATCTGAAGCACGCTCACAACATATACTGTACTGAACTAGGCTAGAACCAGCAGTCTCCTTGTCCTCCCGCGACGGAGTGCGTGAAGGCGGGGGTTTATCTGACAGGACACACGGCAATACACAGCAACCCACAGCAATATACAGCACCACGTCAAAATTATAGGTTTTCACAGCACGAAGACTCACCCACCACACTCAGTGTACGAAAAGGACACCCGTCTTCCTTCACTTCGCTTGGTTCGGATCTGGCGATGGAATATGCGGCCTAGTTAGTGATGTCGTCGTTGTGACTACTTCAATAAGTATTCCTTCGGCTCTCCCACCACGCTATATTAGGGGTAGGGCCGCCCTCCTCCTCCTGGGGAGATCTACACAACGCCAGGTCAATATACAGGGCACTTTCGGCTTGCTCTTAGTACTCACATCAATGCCGCTTCCAATCCCCTTTTTTCACGTCGTCTCAATTCGCCGTATAATCCGTTCACTTCTCAACCTTTAAGGTTCGCGATGCCTTCACAATCATACAATTCCAGCCTGAGGGAGAGAGAGAGAGAGAGAGTTAGAGTTAGACAGCCACCAGCAGCACACCAAGACGGGCACGACACAGTGCTTCACACACACCAGAAAGAGCTCCCAGACTGTGAAATAACTTGGCCTTAAGTACTGCCTTGTCCAGCGTATCCTCCAATCACCAACCGCTGTCCCTAACTAGGCACAGGTGCATCGAATTCCCTGATTTTCCCTCTTACGGCGCTACCGGAAGTCCCGGTGTTCTGTTTTTCCGGGCGGAAACACTTCCGGGCGGAACCAAACTTCCCGAATTTTGGTTCCGCCCCTAAAGATCGTCACCTTGTGACACTAACAACAGCAAATAAATAGGCTCTGTTAACCATCAAGTTTTTTTATTGTTGTGCATCATCACCATACAGTACATATTAGTCAATTAATACAGCATGCAGAAGAGAGATCTGTCTTTGTTGATGGGCCTGATAGATGACACAAGGTATCTTTCTCATGCCAGCGTTTCACTTAATTTGTTTCAGTGCATTCTTGTCTTACACTGTCTGAGTGTATTCTCAACATCCGCTGAACATGAAGTACTGTAGTACTGTAGGTGTACAAGCATTTAATGATTGACTCATGCAGTCTAATGGGGTTTGTTATGTAGCTGCTGCTCCATTTGTTATTATCTAAACATGTCTAAACTTACTTAAAACTGGTAAACCTTTACATCTGATACAGGCTTTAAAATGAAGCATGTCAATCAGAAATACAGCGTATACACTCCTGATTGCAGCGAGCACAGGGAGAGCAAACAGGCATTTGAGGCAAGAGAGAGATGGCTAGTATTCTACATGAAAGGAAAAGTGCTGAGGATCATCACTGTAAAAAGTGTAACTAACTATCTATTAGACAAGAGCTGGGACCCATGCTACTATTGTAGTTTTCCTGCAAAGATACATCAAGACTCACTTTACTTATATTGTCTGAAAAGGTGGCTGCTTTGATTTAGCTCAATATGTGAATAGCATTGGTTTTGTTGTTTAACAGAACTAAGAGATGATTTAGATGTAGTAACAGAGCAGTTTAGAGTTTCATCGAGTATCTAAAGCCGCTGTGATGTTTACATCTACCTGTACTCTTGTCGTTTCTACATTTGTTTGCTCATTTGCATTATTATAGCTATGATAAAGATATATTAATTTCATGCCTGTGTTGCATAGCATGTTTTTTTATTTTGAGGGAAGCCGGAGCAATAGAATCACTCTGAAGGACGATTTATCTTTTGAATGTGTTCAGAGTTTGGTAGATGAACACTTCTGAAAGCCAGGCCCGGTACCTTATGTTTTGAAAAAGTGAACATAAGGTACAGCCCCAGCTGTATGTATACGGTTCGATCTGCATTCTGAGAAGTTCTGAGATATTGAGCTTCAAAGATTCTGAATTCCATTTGACTTTATAGATTGAACCTTTATAAGTTTTCAGTGATCTATTAGTCAGCCTGATCTAAATCCATCATGGCTGCCAGTGGTGGAGAACATTCAGATTTTGAGTTAGGTAATTATATATTAAACTTACTTCTCTTTTGTAAAAAAAAAAAAAATTATATTACTGCTAACATTAATTCTGAACATTGTCTTTGGGTGCTGAAGAAAAAAATTGAATCATATGTTGTTTATGTTGTTATTTAGCACGTTTTGAAATGTATGTGACTCCTGAGTCACGTTGCCTGTTAGGGTATAAAAAGGAGATTAACCCTAATTTTAAACATCTTTGTAATTTTTTTTTACAAATTATAGAAGTTACAGGTTAAACTGATATTAGTATGTTGTGGCGAGTGGGGCGTGGCCGAGAGGCGTGGGAACGAGGAGTGAGGCCAGGTGTAGTGATTGGAGATGAGCTACACCTGAGCCCCACCGCTAGTATCGAGTCCCACGTAGGAGATGGAAGGATATAAAACTGGAGCGACGACCGTGAAGGACGAGAGAGGACCAGGCCTGGGATATTATTTTATGTTTTGGTTTTTATTTGCGCGCACCAGTCGTCCGCGAGGGGCTGGTGCGCCGTTGTGTATTTACTTTTGAGTATTAAAATGATTTTTGATTGTGCGCCGGTTCCCGCCTCCTTCTTCCCGATGAATATGGAGATTTGTTTGTTACAGTGGTGCCGAAGCCCGGGAGAAGGAGGGACGCGCTGCTGAAGATCCCTCGCCGCTGTGGTGAATCCGCGGTGCCCCTCGAGCTGGCGAGGTGTGTGCCGCCATGGACGCTCGAGGCGGTGGGCTGGAGCGAGTTGCCGGGGACGGGCGAGCTCGCTGCCGACCGCCCACGACAAGGAGGGGCGGCTGCCGTCCGTGAGGGAGCGGAGGAGTCGGCGCCGTTCGCCAGGGGGCCGGAGCCTGCCGCCTCCGTGACGGAATCCGGAGGGGCAGGGAACGGGGGACTCCTGCCGCTGCCCAAAATCGGAGGAGCCGTCGCCGTCCACCGGGCGGCGGAGGAGTGTCGTGCCGTCCGCCGAGGGCCGTCCAGTGCCACCGCCGGGCACCGCGGAGGAGATCACCCAGCCGGTGGAGGGCCGAGCAGCAGTGCGTCTGGGAACCGGATTTTTTTTTTTTTTTTTTTTCCTCTCTCCCCTCTCTCGTCCCTGTCGCTCCTCCTTCTATCTCCTTTTCTCTCGCCTCGTCTGTCCTACCCCCAGGTTCCCGCAGGTCCCCGTGAGTGGTCTCCCCCGGAGGGAAGGGGGGGGGGGGAGTAGAGCGCAGTCTCGGGAGTACCCCCCGGCCTGCGAGGGGCGATGGGGGTATGTGGCGAGTGGGGCGTGGCCGAGAGGCGTGGGAACGAGGAGTGAGGCCAGGTGTAGTGATTGGAGATGAGCTACACCTGAGCCCCACCCCTCGTTCCCACGCCTCTCGGCCACGCCCCACTCGCCACATATGTCTAGGTGACTATATGCTAGTATTTTTAAATGGATTTTTTCTTTCAGGCTTCACACCTAGCTCATGGTAGAATGGAATGAGAGTAGAGAAAAGAGGATGCAAGTTATAGAGCAGATTCCAGAAAACTCTTCAGATTCTGAGACAAGTGATAAAGATGATGAAGTTTTTGTCAACCTGCAAGGAGAGTTAGACACAGAGAATGAGAGTGACAGTTCTGCTGGGGAGGTTGAAGATGAACCAAGAACTTTAGGTACTTCTTTCACTCATGTCAGGAATGCGTTATGCTGAATTGTAGCAGGCGAGAGGCCTCTGTGTGAAACAAATTTAGTTCATATTTGAGGGGACAATGAGGCAGTATACAAAATAAATACTTTTTTGATTAATTTATCAAATTGTTAGTGTATTATCTAAAATATTTGTGTATTTCTTTTTTGCAGCTGGAGGAAGAAAAGGTTTGAGCACTAGTCAGCAGCCAATGAAAATACATTCAGAATGCCTGATCAGCTTTCATCTCCTTGCAGCAACTTCACAAGGTTTTTATGATGAAGAGCTTTTCCAATGTATTGCTGAGCAAACTAATCTGTAATCTTGCCAGTTACGTGGAACTATCCAGATGAAGTGAGGTCATTTATTGGAATGAAACTCGTCATGGGTATTATGAAGATGCCATCAGTGGATGATTGTTGGTCTGAGGGTACACATTAGGGCTGTGCGATATGGACAAAAAAAAACCTATCACGATTTTTTGATCAATTTTGCGATTTCGATTTTAATCACGATTTTGACAAACATAGACATGCTTTACAGTCATAAATGCATTCAGTATAATTTTTAAACATATTTCCAAAAGAAAACCAATGAGAGCTTTATCAAATGTCTCTAGAACAGACATAATTACATTGCAATTGCAATTACAATTACATAAATACATTGTCTGCTAGGCTATATATTTGCTTCTTATTTATTAAAAATGGGCAACTTATTGATAAAACATTGATCAAAATTAAGATTCAATTTATACAAAACGAAAATCTTTTAAAAATAGTTTTCTATAAAACAAAACTTAATGAAGTCGTCAAAATCATATTTTACCAAAAACAGAGACGTTGTTCCCCACGCAGTCTTCTTTGCCGCCTCCATCTCTACATGCAGACTGAGCTCCTGCGTCATCTTCAACAGTTATTCAGCCAATAAAGTGTAGGACTATGTATTTCAAAAATGTGTTTAGTACTATATAAATGACAAAGGTTTAATTGGCATTTTTATTTCAAAGGATCCGACCGACAGCGAGCCGAATATCATTAAAAATATTTTTGGATGACTCGTAACCGCAGGCACCCGCTCATTTTGGATCAACCCGCGCATCACTGACTCGCACGCAGATTTCCTTTGCTCTGTTATCAAAACCAGATGCGTGTGCTCAGATCATAGACTGTATAAAGATCAGATGTATACTGCCTTACAACGTGTCTCCTCTCACTCAACCCGTGTCCTGTGCACTCACAACTCTCTCTGTGCTCACGTGCAAGATATTAAATATTTTTCGCACCTTTCTATTTATAACCTTTTCTTTCTCATCTTTTTACTGCATGCAGTGTGAACGTTCTGATCTGTTAACATGGCGCATCACAGACAGTGTGTGAACCTGGAGTTCGGCATATGCCCAGTCTGCTCTCAGTGCTCTGCTCTCGCGCTCCCACAGGTGTGCTGCATCCTGATTGGTTCAGATAACATACTGCAGGAGGTCAGGGTCGCGGAAAATCGTGCTATGAAGCGATTTAGAAATCGCGCACACTCAAATCGCGATTTTATTTCGATTTAGATTAATCGCACAGCCTTATACACATTACCAAAAAAATTGCCAATGTGATGTCCGTAAAGAGTTCCAATGTCTGTCTAGAATGATACATTTTCAGGACAATGCCATATCAGGCCCAGATCAGGATCGGCTTTTCAAAGTCAGACCAGTCTAGAACATATGAAAGTGGGAATCAGTTCCCAATTGATGAAATGATGGTGCCTTACAAGGGCAACAAGGCTGGTTCTCTGCGGCAGTACCTGCCTAGCAACACCTCATCACTGGGGGTTCAAGATATTTGTACGTGCAGGTGTTTCTGGCATGGTCTATGATTTTCCCAGTATACACCGGTAAAAGCACATTTGGCGCTGAACAAGGACCTGCCAAAGACCTTGGACTTGGAAGCCAGTGTTGTTGTTTGAACTCTGCAAGACCATCAACAACCCAGTGGAGTGTGTTGTCTACTTTGACAATTTTTTTACCACACTACTTATTGTGCACCTGAATGAGTCACTTGGCCTGCCGCAGTTTGGGCACATTAGTAAGAACAGACTGAGGATGCCACCTGGAAGATGACCACTAACTCAAGAGGACTAGGAAGAGGCAGCTTTGATTACAGAGTGGATAATGAGGCAAAAGTGGCCAATTATAAAATGGTTTGACAACAAAGCGGTCACACTAGCCAGTTCTTTGCAGCTGTGAGTCCAGTGAAAGAAGTGAGGTGGTTCTCTAAAGAACAGAAAGAAACGTGTTGGGGTCACGTGTCCAAACATTGTCACACCATACAATGTCCACATTGGAGAGTAGACCTGGCTGACATGATGGTGGCCTTGTACCGTACCTCTGCAAAATCCCATTGGTGGCTCATGAGTTTGTTTTGGCAGATGGCCAATGCATGGCTTCTTTATCGCAGAGATGCAAAGAGTCTGGGTGAGGTAAAGCACAAGAAGCTTAAGACATTCAGGCTGGAAGTTGCAAATGGACTCATTCATGCTGGAAATTCATGGCCCTCAAAGCCAAGAGAGGATGATGTTCCCACCAAATACAGTGGCCAGTAACACCAAGACCTGTGGTGACATCGGTACGACAAAGTAGACCACTTCAAAGTTGACCAAACATGTAGTTCTAATCATTGGAAACTCCAGATGTTGCATACTGTCATGACAAAAAGAGACTTCCGCTCCAAATAGGAGCCTTGTACAGTTTCTTATGTTGTATGTTGTAGAAATGTGGTCAGGTTTGTGCTTTTGTCCTCACAGAACCTCTTTCTCTTTCCTTGTGTGTCTCTTTCCATCCCTCTCCATTCTCTTGCACTCCTGCATGTTTCTCTCATGGAGTCACTGTGCATTTCTCCCCCTCTGCTTTTTCATTCTCCTCCCTCTTTCAGAATCATACATGGAGCTTGGTCTAGTCCCCTGTTTCTTTCCTTCCATCTGCAGTAATTAGCTGCACTTTTTCAAAATGACCTCAATATGCCTGCATTGTGACACTATTCAATCTCAGCATCTCTCTCTGTCTCACACACACAGTCTCTCTCTCTCACACACATACACACTTCGTTTTTAACTTCATATTAGAATGGATGAGGTTGGTTTGGTCACGGTTAGGTATGTCGGCTCTGACTGAATGGTAAATTAGAGCAACAGTGGGGATATAAATGAGTGTGTTAGAGTGATATGGCTCTACTGGTTGTAAAACCTACGAATTAATGCAGAAACTGGCCTAATTTACAGGTACTGTTCACACTAATAAGTAGCTTGGGGCAGAATACAAATTTGGCCTAAATGAAAATCAAATTAAACAAACACCTGACACCTGCCTGAGAGCTTCTTATTTATTGGTACTTCTATCTTAATCTCTATCTCAATCACTCACTCACTTTTCACATTTTACAGAGGTTTTCTGTCATGAAAATCTGGAGCTTGTTTTTAAGCTGGCATACAAGGTACAATTTTAAAAGCCATTGGATATCCCCTTTTTTGCCCCTCTTTGAGTTTCACCCCTATGCTGTTGCATACACCAATGTATACGATATTATTATATTAATGTTTTACTTATAGGGCTATATGATCATCGTGCTTGAATATGGCCGCTTGACCGGCTACAAATTCATAGGGCAACAAAAACTCATACACCCCCCCCCCATAAATTAACAGATTTTATCCTATTACAGCCATGCAAATGCAAACATATATATTTGAATCATGATAAAAAGCGGATAATTTTTGCCTTACAACAGTGGTTGTCAACAAGTGGGCCGGGACCCCACTATGGGACCTCATGGGTTGAAGGAGGGCTTCATCATTAAAATTAATACAATTATTAACGCAATGATTATTATTATTAATCGATTACAATAAAATAAATATGATTATGTCTTTGTGAACAAAACCATACAGTCTGAACATATTGTCTTGAACGTTAATCACACATGTTAATGAAAAAGTGTTTTGCGCTTAATTTTGCACTATATTTGCACCACGTGCTTTTCCATTCACACCGGAGTGCTCACTGTGCTGAGAAAATTAAGTGCTTCTTCCACCCAGTTTCAGCAAACTGAGAAAGCTGCCTAACTGCATTAGCATCGGTAGGCAGCAACGGGGCGGATATGCTACGTGATAAAACCAAATTAAACTGGCTTATTTTCATGATTAAGTTAATGAGACTTCTACAGCAAATGTCATTACACACTTTCGGCCGACTGCACAGTAGGAAAGTTGACATAACCTCATTTTACTATGAGCTTACTAAGACGTGTTATAGGAAGAGTGTACTTCATTTTGGTAAAAAAGTGTGAGGGGAAATTAGCCTGTGAGCTAGCATTATCGGTGTTGTGTGTGTGTGTGTGTGTAGACTTCCCTCTCCATAAATGCTTTGCAACACTGATGACACACTGTTACCTCAGCTTGGCCTAGTTATACAGCACAGAGAAAGAGAGAAATAGAGAGTGATTTAGAGCTGATACTAAAGCATTGTATGCTAAATGTCGCTCTATATTCTCCTTTTATAAATACGCTTATTCTTAGGGGTCACAGCCTAGATGCTAATAGCTATTAAAGCTGTGTCAGTGTGCTGAATTGGACTACAGCCAAAGCGGCACAGTCACTCCGTCTCTCGTCACTGTGACCAGACCGAACAAGCTAGTATTCTTGGTGTTTTGACTTCAGAGGGTTTGATACGGCACGAGTGTGTGAGTGTGGATGTGTTGTATAACTAAACGTCTTTGTTTCGAGCAGAGCACGTTTGGTGTAAACAGTAAGAGAGGTTGCCGTCGGCGCTTGAGGTTAAAAAAACCGAAAAACAAAGCAACCAGACCAATGCCTCCTCATTCATCTTCTAAGAGAGTTATAGCTGAGAATGTACTTTCAGCTCGCACACGTACACACACTGACAATTACTGAGCACGGAGTGGGCAGTGATTCCTAACGGCCCTACACTCTCGCTCCAGGTGATGCGCATCCCAGAAAAAAAAAACACACACAACCCTCTCAGACGCATAATGAGAAACAGGGTTGAATAAATACATACGAACCACCGGTTTTCCTGGCCAAACAAACATCTCTGCTGACGAGAGGATAGATTCTATTTTCACATTCTGAGTGAATGCTTCATTATAGTCACATGAGGGAACTCTAGGGTTATATGGTACGTAATTGAGAAAAAACACTGAACACGGTGTAAAGTTAGTAGAGGTGAAGTGAGTGTGAATTTCAAGTGGATCAGATCCTGATTCTGCTGTTGTCTTTGCTTGTAAAGTACCATAACAACTGCTTGTATAATACACAGTCAGATTTCGCATCATCAAGCAGCACTATGCTGTAGTGAATCTACAGAAGTGGAGGCCGATAAGCACTGAGAGAGTTTAGTACAGTACAGCATGGTCATGTCATTTCTATACGGACTGTGTGTAATTAAAACACATAGGAAACAATTATGAGTACAGTCTACATCTCATATGAGTGCACACCATTCAGATGACTCTTCACAGAGTTTATTTCTTAATTTTTGAAATAAAAGAAAAAATAGCACCAAACTACAGAATGCACCTACCTTTTTTGAAATATAAATCTATATAGAAAGTGATTATGACAGCATTTGTTTTGTCAGTTTTCCATCCGATAATGATCCTAATGGAAAGTACTGGAGCAAACAATGGTTTCTATGGTTACCACAGGGCAGGCGAACGTGTTTTTGTTTAAGAGCATCTATTTAGGCTACTGCTTGGTGAAATTCAGGGTCTGAGTAGGGTGTAAACTTGACATACTGAAATGTTGGAAAATCTTGTTATTTACACTATATATTTATAAGGAATATATACGTTTCACTTGTTTTGCTTCCTTCAAGGTTCAAATGGGGTCAGACCCCCTTAAATTGTCCTCTGTATAAGATGCTAATAGTGGCACATATGAAGGATGATTTAAGTGATGAAAGATATATGATACTTAAGTTCCTGCAGAGAAACGGTGTTGAAAAAAACAAAACAGAAAGGGGGTCCTGTTTACACTGTGCATAACACTACAAGCCCACCCCCCCCCCCCCCCTAATTTTTGAACTTATGAGGTTATGTCAACTCCTATGCATGAAAGTGTCATAAGCATGTGCTCTCAACCTGCACTTTGATGACTTAAGATTTAATCACGAAATAATTGTAGCTTTATCCTTTAATTTATAATATAATATTTTATGCAATAAAAGTGCATACACTACTGTTAAAAAAATGGTAGGTTTATTGAAACTGTAATTATACAAAATATACTTTTTTACATTTTCATAAAATAAATGCACCATTGGTGCATCATACAAAATATACCGTTTTAACATATTTTCATAAAATAAATGAATTTTTAAGTAAAAAAAAAAAATGCTCACCAAGGATGCATTTTTTTATTTTAGTTTGTATTATTACACTTTCAGTATATTTTAAAATGTAATTTATTCCTGTGAATTTTTAGCAGCGTTTACTTTGCTCTCACAATAATATGGTGCTTAACAAACATTTCTTATTATTATCAATGCTGAAAACTGCTTAATAGTTTGTGGAAACGTGATACATTTCAGAATTAATGATACTTGGATTAATAGGATTTTAAAAAGAACAACATTTCAATAGAAATATTTTTAAAAATGGTAAATGTTTTTACTGTCACATTTGATCAATTAATGCATCCTTGCTGAATTAAAAATTGTTTCTTTACAATAAATAAAATACATACATAAATAAATAAATCTTACTGACCCCAACAAACCTTTGAACAGTAGTGAATATTCAGATATAAGTCTGAATTACAGTATAGCATATTATTGGATGCAGGCCATTGTCATAGCTGGTGTTTTTGAGTGTATTTGTGTCCATGCAAGAAAGAGCACAGGTGTGTCCAGGTGTTGTGCAGATGGCTCTCACATGTACAGTTTGGTTCAAGTGAGGTGAGCTGACATGCTGTGCGGAGGTTAAAACCTTTGGCATAAGCAGCTACCTTGATATTTTTTCCTGAATTGTCATTAGCATTGAATAAACAAGGGATTTGATTGGCAGATGGAAGGAAAGACTGAATGGCAAAGCCCATAAATCAGATAACAGTCCAAGGTTTGCATATGCAAATTGCTCTGTGCATATTCATGAGTAAACGAAGAGATCTATCTAAGTGACAGAAAAAGAACTGGTTCTCGTTCATCAACTTCGTGTTATCATTGAGTTGAAGCCGGTCTGTGCACGTGTGCGCGTGTGCTTTATGATCTTAGTATCTATATGAAGAGCAACAATCTTAATTAATAATGCCAGTTCAACTGAGGCTGATGAATGAGGCAGTTGTGCATAACCACATCCACTTATCACACCAATCACTTCTGTTTATTTATTCTTCGTCATGGTGAGAAGTTGCAATGAATGCAGGGGATGCCACGTAAGAGGATGCTCCATGCTCTTCTTTTCTATAGCGGTGCCTTTAGTTAGTCATTCATAATCACACTATTTATTCATTTAATGTTTTAATACCCTCCTCACCTTCTGTGGCTCAGCCTCCCTTCATTTCATCCATCTTCTCTTCTTAATTATTATTATGAATCCCCTCTCTTTATTTATTAATAATTTCCAAACAGTGTGACACTCTCTAAGAGCATGATAGAAGCAGTGATCCCAGGAGTCTCGGCACACTGTAATAATCCAATAAATAATTGTTGTGCTTATGAGCTTTTTGTAGTTAGTTTCATCACGTACTGTATGGATGGATACAGTGATATATATATATATATATAATATATATATATATATATATATATAATTATATAATTAAGATGAGAATATGTAATGGCCCGTATTCTGTGATTTTTAATTGACTTTTAACTGCTTGCTCATCAAGCAAGTTCATCACAGATCTATATAAACTAACAAACATTATACTGTTTAAAAAAAAACAAGACTTTGTGACCATCTGAAATCATTTTACTCCCGTGTATATGCTTGGTGATGTGTAGCTTGAAACCAAGGTATTTTAAGAAAAGTATTATGTGACAGCTAGGTACTGAATATACATACAGTACAAATCAAATATACTGAAAATATCTGCTGAAACTTGACCAGTCAGACACTTTAATATTGAATAAGGAACCCTTTCAATATTTCCAGGTTACCATAGTTGGGTTAACTTCTACAGAGGTGAACGAAAACTACAATAAATATATATTGAGGGTTCACATTTGCCCCACTAGGAGAAGAAATAAATCCACGACAGGGTTTCTGTGTCTTTCCAAAAGAGGAAAAATATCAAGAAGTCGATTATGTTGGTCAAAACAGAGGAAAATTTACAGTCACTCCCTCAACTTCTGTATTAGAAACACTCACCCAGCAGTACTTTTATGTAATTTAATATAGGAAAACACAAAGTAAAGTGTTATAGATGTGCATTAAAATGTAAAAAAGTGAAAACATAACAATGTTGCTAGATTTACAACATTAAAAACTGTGGAAACAAATCATCACAATCTGTGAAAACTTTCAATTTTGCTGATTAGTTAAGGGTTAGATTAACTAATTCATTTTATTTTTTTTTTGAAGTGCAAAGCTAAACAAAGAAGGTTGCGTGAGGTACCTCAGTTGAATGCTGAGAAAATGAAAGTCTCATCACATCTCCGTGACTTTTTGAGTTTTCTCAACTTTTCATTTTTGACAGTGCAGCAGTAGGAGGGGGTCTGGTTGGTACTTTGGGGAGGATGTTAATGCAGATGGAAATGATGTGTATTTCGGGCCTCTTCCAGTCTCAAATTATTCACTTCAAAAGCAGGCCAGATTTGACACACCTTTCATTACTACAGCTCGTGATGATGAAACGAACAACACCGGCTCTCGCCTCGCACCGCTGTTTTATTATAAACAAATGATTTACATTGAAACACCATCTCTGTGGTCTTGTCATCCCTCTTTTTGCGAAATGGCCATGATTCACTCCTCATCTGAAAGTTGCTTTTCTCAGTTTCTCAGTGCTTCAAATCACACACAGAGACACAAACATGCATATACACACAAATGGGTGAGTTTGTGTGGTTGTGTGTGTGGTCCCTCTGAGTGTATGTGTGTGGTCTCTTTATCTCCCTGTGTATTTGTCCTTTGAAGGAGGGGAAGAGCAGTGTAAATGACTGTGATTTGAACAGGAAGAGCCGTGACTCCCTCTCACTTAAATCCAGCAGGCTGGTGAAGGTGAACCGCTCAATGGAAGAGTCATCTCAACTTAATGAATAGAAAAAAGAGCATTTGGAGTCTTTCATGCTCTCTCTCTCTCTCTCTCTCTCTCTCTCTCTCTCACTGATTCTTCTGTTACTCTGCTCGTTGGAGCTCTGGCACACAGAACCACTGCTATCTTACACTCAGACAGGCTTCAAAGCCTCTAAACACACACACATATAGTGAAAGGCTGCCTGAGATTCGTGTACATGGTGATATACAGACACATGGCAGCAGGTTATATTCTCACTGGTGTGTGTTCTGTAAAATTGGGTGGTTTTTTTGGAGGCTTCTGCCTTCTTTTCACATCAAGCAAGAGACAACTGGCGCGTGATCCATTTGAACACACACACACATGTACAAGCGCACAAGTAGGAGATGGAGTAGCACTAATCCAGACAGACAAGCTAATTCTGAAAGTATTGTATATGCAAATGTAAACGTGAATGGGGTGAAAAGCAGAGGCTTTCAAACAATTAATAATCACACTTACTGCTGCTTTGTGTTAGTTTAGTGTGACTGCTGCATGAACAGGGTTTTTAGCAGGGGTTAAATGAAACTTTCGTTTTATTTCTTGTCAACGAATCAAAGGGTGGCAGATGGCTAGACCTCTGCTTTATCTTTAAGACTTTTCTCAACACAGTGATGTAGCTACTTTCAAAATAGTTTTATCAGGGTAAAATGTGCTAAATTAAATAGTTATTTAGTTTAATATTGTTTAATATGACTGAATCAAATTACAATAACAGAAAGGTATTTATTTTTTCAACGTCTGTTCATAGAAATACAGTAGTTTCTTGTGGTTATTTATTGCCAAGAATGAGTATGCAACACTTTCTTTTAAGAAAATGTGTGTGTGTGTGTGGCAAAATCCCAGCTGCTTCCCATGACACAGTTTTCCCATATTCCCCTCTGCAATAATTTTTAATGGAGAATTGTGAGCACTTTCTCTTTATATGAGGAGACGTGTGTGTACGTGCATGTGTATCTCTATGTGTGTGTGTAGAATGGGGTTTTTAATGGGAATTTTTTGCCATTAAAGCCATCATTAGCTGGGCCATGAGTGCGCCCTGTTCACCATAATCATGAACATAATTAGAGAATTAGCAAGAGTTTGAGTGTGTGTGTGTGTGTTTGTGTGTGTGCACATCATGGATGTTAATGGAGAGATTTTAAATGGACAAGCTAAATTATGACCTTGTATAATAGACTTTTTATCAGCCAATGTCAGACTGTGCTTCAGGAATTGGTCTCTGTGTCACACTGATGAGTGTACGTGTTTGTGTGCGTGCATGCGTTATTGTGTGTAATTCAAGTATTTTAAATTTTTTTGCATATGGCAAGGATTTTTTGAGGACTGTCAATCGATTGGAAGTTTTAATCAAATTATTTGCATAATATGTCAGTTAATAAACCAATTTAGTTGTAATTTCATACCTGCAAGTGTGTATATTTGCTGATAAAAGACCCCAAATAAAGATACTAGATGTAAGATTATTCGAGATTTTTTTTAAATGTATAATTTTCTGTTGCGGTTTCATATTTAATTGTGCATGCACATTTTTCCTATTTTTACACCTAGATTACCTTTAACGTCTAATGCTCACTTAAATTTAATCTTTAAAAGCACAAGCATTTTTATAACACTGTTAAATGTAATATCCTTTTTCATCCTGTACATTATCCATTTCATTTAGCATTTCAAAAGATTAATAGTTTTTAGTGTTCAAATTTGTTTTCTTATTTATGTTAAAACTGAATATGTAATTTATAGTATAGGTTTTCGGCCATAACATAAAAATACAGAACAGAATCTTAATATCGGCATATCTCTACTTAAAAGTCAGTATATTCTTTGTTTCATGTGCAATTGCCTCCAGAAGCAGCTGACTATTGATTCACAGAAACATGAAGATGGTAATTAATCAAACTAAATTAAGTTTAAATTGTCAGCTTTTTTTCTTCTTCTTTAAAATCCATTTCATTCCATTTAAATCCATTTATCTCAAAGCATTCTCTCTCTGACTGCCCCTCTTTCCTGTGACACTCGGGAACTCCTTCTCCTCCATGCACATGTAATCCATATAATACAGAATGTACAACAGATTCTGTGAAATAAACTGGTTTCTGTGAGTGCCATCAGTGAGTGTGTGTGTGTCTGTGTGTGTACACAAGTCTTTACTTCTAAATCCTCTCTTGCTTGTACGTGGTTGTACAGAATATCAATGGCCTACTGCGGGTTCCTCTGTCTGAGTGTGTGTGTGTGTGTGTGTGTGTGGTGGGAAGAGCAGTTGTTAGCATTGCAGGCTTATGGTAATAAATGCATTTTCACAGCAGTTAACAGAATTCTGTGTCACATCCCGGGAGAAAGACAGAGAAAGGAAAGGAGATGTCTAGAAAAGAAGGATTGAGCAGAACACAGGTAGGTATTTATAAAGAGAAAGAAGCAGGTGGGAGCATAGAGAGAGAGAGAGAGAGAGCCGGGAGCTCTTTTCTTCTTCCACTCTGGGTTTACTCACTTACACAAGTGCGCACACACATACATTAAAGGGATAGTTCACCCTAAATTCTGTCATCATGTACTCACCCTCGAGTTGTCCAGGCCTGTGTGAGTTTCTTCCTTTTGTTGAGCACAAAAGATGATACTTTGAAGAATGTTGATAACCAAACAGTTCTGGTAGCCATTGACTATATAAGGAAGAATCTTATGGAAGTCGGTGACTACCGTCAGCTGCTGGATTACCAACATACTTTAAAATATCTTCTTTTGTGCTCAACAGCAGATAGAAACTCATACAGGTTTGGAACAAGTGGAGGTTGAGAAAAAGTTAATTTTGGGGTGAACTTTCGCTTAAAACACACTCTCACACTAATACAGATTTATTAATGCAATAAACCAAAGCAAGAGATCACACAGATGACTTGTGTGTGTTGTCAGGGGTGTACAACATCCTGATGAACTGAAGCTCAAGTATGGGTACTGTGTCAGTTTTACCCAATTAAAATGATCTATCCAAAAATATGGGTTTAAATTAGTTTACCTTCACAGATTTCCCTTTGTCTAGGATTTACTGGTTATCTTTAGGTTTTATTTTTGACTGCAAATGTGTGTTTGTGTACTATTATGTTGACTTACTGTAATGCAAGTTCATGTGTTTGTCAGTAACACACAAAAGTGCAAAGTGTTGTTGTAATGTACTTAATTTCAAAGTAGGAAATTATACTTTTACTGTGATACTTAAATCAAAGTACATTTCTAAGAAATTTTTACTCCTTACAGTTTTGGTTAAAGTTATCGGTATCATGTCAAAGTTAAAGTCAAATATCAAGCCAAAAGCATAACTGGATGAATACTTTTAAGTGGAAACTGAACTTGATTCTTAGCAGTTGAAATTGACTAAGAAACCACATTTTTCACTCTCATTTAAGTAAGTTAAATGCACAGACTTGTGCAAAGCAGCCTGTTTAATTGCAGTTTTCTCAATGTTCTGACAACGAAAGGCTCAAGGACACACCAGATGTTTAATTAAATAAATATTCTCAAACATTTTCCTTGAAATTGATAAACTGAATTCAGCAGCTGATTTTATAGTTGTTTGACACAAGTATATAAATAACTTTATATAAATGATTTGTTTATACTTTGTGTCTGGTGAGCCTTCAGTGACATAAACATCAAATTATTTCATATTGAAATTTATTTTTCTCAGAACTTTTTACAATTGCTCAGTAAGACATAATTTACCCTGTTTTTATTTTATTTTTTTAAACAAAAGATTTACATTGTTAAGACCAATCGCTTATGTACTTTGTACTCTGAAGTTGTAAAAAATTAAGTTTGTATAATAAAATTACAAGCATACGGTTTCATTAATAATTCTGCATTAACTGTACAAATCTCCCAAATAAAACTATAGTAATGAAATACAATAAAATACAATGAGTATATTTCACCCGTTTCACTGATATGAACATATGCAAGCTCACACATGCAATGCAACGCACACTCTGTAACTGTAGAAATCTCAGCCTGCTCCATACAGTCGAAAATAAAATGTACATATTGATAGAAAAGCTATAGACCCATACGGACACAGACATTTCTGTAAAGGTAAACTCATTTAAAAGTTGAATATACAGTTTCCTCAGTATTGCAGTTGTCACAGGTCTGAGGAGATATTTCTAACAGCTGTCATGAGTTAAATATAATTGAGAGAGGTAGAGCAGAGTAGAGGCTCAGGAGAGAGGGTTCATTAGAGAAGGGGGAGTGGAGAAAGAGAGAGGATGGAGAGATAAAGGACAGATGGAAGAGAGGGAAAACAGAGATGGGTAGAAAGGGAAATGGATAATGGGATGGCATGTTGTTGCTATGAGATCGGGTCTTATCTAAGGCTCAGAATGACAGGAAGCTGACAACACTCTGCAGCGCAATGACACGAACAGACTATTCACTCACTCACTCACACACACACAAGAGTGAGCCACAAGCTCTCACGTGCACATTATGGTTGACACACATCATTATGCATGTGCACACATATACTTACTCTCCATCTCATGCACGTGACCCAAAGCACATCATGGTTATACATGTAATTTTGTGCAGATAAGTTTTTATTTTTACAGTTACACTCACACAGAAACATTCACAGTGCAGTTCATCTACATAATTAATGCAGACACACACATGTGCATGGCCAGGCTCACACACACACACACACACACACATACACCCCCAAACACACACACACATACACACACAGCTTCTGGAGCCCAGGGTCATTATTTTTGATGCAATGTACAGCAGCTGGAACATGCAAGGGTCTTATATGCTTCCACTGGGACTGCAGCAGACCAGAGAAAAGCTTGTGTGTGTGCAGCAATTTATGATATGCACAGTGCGTTGGCTCTGAATACATAACTTAATCATAATATTTCAGTATTTTTCATCTATTTAATCTACATAATATCCTTCTGCTACATTTTCAGCTGTGTGTGTGTGTGTGTGTTTTTGTGTGTGTTGCATATGGGAATTATTGCGTTCGAATGGGAAAGGTGGTGTTCAGGCCTATTTGAATTTGAATCAAACTGTGGAATAGTAAAAACGAGAGTGAACAGGGTAGGAAAAAAAGAGGGACAGGCAGGAGGCGGGGGTGTGGGGGTGGACAGTCTGGAGTCAGGACGGGGCGAGACAAGAGCAAGAGAGGGGCAAGATTGCCAATCAATTGTAATTATAATGTGGGTCAATTGTAACTAGATTGAACTCTCATGTGACACTGCCACAGTGATATACACTCAACATTGTGGACCATATGCTGTGTGTTGGTGTTTGTGTGCGTCTGTCACGCTCAGTCAGTCATATGAAGGAGTTCGGAGACAAAGTGGATGTGAATGCCAACCGAGATTTGACTTTGTCCGGTTTTGGGGTCAGCAGATTTAAATACATTTCCATGTCAAACACTGGTTCAGTGGGGCATTTGAATTCACCATATTTGTTTACTTTGTTACTGTTCCCATTCATTCTCTTAACATTCTCTTAACATTCCCATTTATTTCAATGGCAGTTTCTCGGTTAGTGCATACTATGAAGTAGGTGAAAACAAGTATGTGAGAGGACAATTAAGTTCACTTTCATATTTATCAAGGTACTCAAAAGTATCTGTAAGACCTAGTACTTCCCATTAAATTTTGGAATGCACATTTGATGAATACTATGAGGAAACAAAGAGGAGTGAATGGAAGTGAACTGACACTGGTAGGTCATGTGACAGTGACAACATAGCAAATTTAATTACCCATATTTATGCTGTATAGAACTTTTTTTTATTATTGGTTGTGAATTAAGTTTTAAACCAAATGTAGTAGACAGATGATTTTGGATGCAGCATGTGATTTGAAATATGCCATCTTTTGCTAATGAGCACTCAGTTCTACCAAGTAGGTGAAAAACAGTATGTGAAATGAGTATTATGACAAAATGTATAATATACCAGGTGAAAATAATTACTTGTTAAGTGCAGTGTTAGTATAATTTTGCAAGCCATATTTATATGGTTTTAGAAAATGACACTAGCAGCTACTTTTGAAAGGTTGTTAATAGAAAGATGCCTTTTGTCCCCAGAATGGCTTAATTGATTGCCAACAGGGATAACTGAGCTGTGCTAACTATCCAAACTTTAAATTACTTCTTATTGTAATGTAGTCATGTATCACAAGGTGTTTCCCAATCTGCATACTTATGCACTATTTGTTGCTATTTAGTAGTGTGAATAGTGTTCACATTGGAAAATGAAAAGTACATTTCAAATACCAGGATGATGCACATACAATTAACCACAAAACGAATTATGGAATGTTGGACACTTTGTGCTCTCAACTTTTATAGCTTTCCTTTTGTAATGGAAGGAGAGGAATACAAACACTGGACAGTAGAGTACATCATTTGGGACACAGCTATTTACTCATTCACTTGACAGCTCACCAGAAAGATTAACAGTATTAATTGCTAAATTATCTAACAAAAGTGGCCAGTGGAATATATTTGTTACAGTCTGATTGTTTCAGTATTAATTACCCAGTTCATTTCACAGCTCCAGATACACATATCATAATAAAAGCCTCCCTCAACCATTACCGTTTTCACTTGGCTGCCTATATGATGGCTGTATGTGTGTGTAAGAGCATGTGTGTGCTTTTTAGACAAGTTAACGGAGTGTGAAGCTGCAGGAGCTGTCACTAACAGAGACCCCGGCATCACTGGGTAACTGAATGGAGCGTATCGGAATCGGCTTATTTTTTCTGGTTTTGACACGCCACTCTGACATAATTATACACCAGCCTCCAGTCAGAGACAGCACTAATGTAGGAATGAGGGGTTGGAGGTGGGCCCAAAACCCAGCTTTGTCACTCGTAATTAGTGATGAACTTTTCCCAGAGCCTGACTGGGCATAGGCGTCTTGTTTTGAAGTTGGAATCAATCGACAGTGTAGCGACGCTCCATCAGGGATGTGAGTTTCCCACCGGCAACTATGTCATTGATAATTAGAAGTGAATTTCTAATTTGTTATTGGGCGTCTGTTACAGATTCTTTCCTCCTCCTGTTTACGCCCATCAGACACATCCTGGATTATCAATAAGGAGCTGGAAGCTTGTCATGGACTCCTGAAGGCATTTTAGCAGGCGAAATGGGGGTGAATGTTGAACAGAGGAGAACTGGATGAGCTGAGCAAGAACATTGCTTAAATCAACACAGAAAGTGCTGATCACATAGCCCTGAACATTTCTTTGATTTATATCTGTCCTAGTCAGCATTACAGCTGTCTCCCATCGGGACAATTAAGACTACATATAGCAGAGCACGTTCTTTGAGGCCTTTACATACCTTAATGCTCTTAACAAATAGGGTCCGTTTTTACTGCAGTGTCACACAAGGACCCAGTAACTGGGAACTAGTGGCCTTGGACTTGGACCCTGGACCACATGTCTCTAGCTGATGTGAGGCAGGCTTGTTAGCCTGGGAGAAGATCCTTAAGTGGTTTTTGTGCTTTCTGTCATCGGCTAACCACATAACAGAAGACTCTCACATGGGATTTTTCACCTGTTTGCTATTTATAGCGAGTCCAAGGTCAAAGAATACCAGCTGCAAGCTGTGACTCGTAGCATTTCCCAGTGCATACTGTCTGACAGGCTGCTGAAATGAACATTGGATCTCACTGCTAGGTAGTGAAGCACTCCTGAAACTTACACTATTTTCATCAACATTCTACTTTGCTCTGCTTAATTGACATACCTGCTGTCATGCAGCTAAATAAAAGGATTTAAGTCACTCAAAAAGGAAATTTGTGTTGTTCCAAACCTCTATGACTTACTTTCTTATATGGAATGCAAAAGAAGATATTTTGTACATTTACATGTATGCTTTTGAATAATGTTGGTTGGTTGCAGATGGTTGCAATTAGGAACTGAAGCTTTTGAGCTTCATATAAGACATGAAGGATTGATGAAAATATAAAAGTGGTTCAACATCATTATTTACTCATAATCTTCCAGTAAGTAAACTCTTAATTTGAGAACCATCAGTGTTGAATCAATCACGAATCTTGAATGACTCATTGCAGTTGTCTGATTTAAAAGAATGTCTCTCATAAATGCTTCAAGAAAAAAAGTTGTCAGGATATTTGTAAAAAATGAATTCCATTTGACTTATGTTTCTTAACTTTTTTTTTTTTTTTTGCAATAGCATGAAAAAGAGTGACCATCGTGCTATTAAAAATATTTTCTTTTATGTTCCACGGATGCAAAAAGTCAGGTTTACAACATTATGGTGAGAAAATTATGACTAAATGTTTATTTAGGATCAACTATTCTTTTAAAGATTTGCTTCATTCATAAAATGCTTTTTAACATTACCAATTTCTCTGTTTTCCCCTAACATAGCTGCGTTAAGATTGATTGGTAATGTCTTGTCAACACACACCTCCACAATAAATCCAGTATCTGAGCCCAGTAAGAGCTAGCCTGAGGCAAAAGTAGTGCCACGTCCCTTTGGGTAGGAGACTAGGCTTAAAGCCCTTAGAGCATATTGAAATGCCATGTTCGGCAGATCCCTCATTTGTGAAGCAGAAATCACCAACTAACCGCGCAAAGAGAGATTTTAAAATGGGATTTCTCACACTCTAACCTTGTAGTGCTGGAATTTCACATGGGATTTTGCCACCTGCTAGCATGCTAGCATAAGGGGGATTCACCTGCTTTGTGGGGGGCAGGGTTTATCAACCATTAACTACTGTTCACACCAGCGCAGTTTCCCACCAACAGTTATCTCTACTCTCCCACCTGCCATCCTTGTCGCTTTTCATAGCAAAGCCTAGGCTAGCAGCTATTTGCAGTACAGCGTAGCATACCTCACCTGGTAAGAACTGTTATATTATTACGACACTGTCAAAGCCCTTATATTCTTGTAACACTATAGTGCTTTACACTATGTGCAGGCAGTCCTATCTCCTGCAGGATTAGCTTGCTCTTCAGATGCTTGTCAGATTAGCTATGTGGAGCTATGGACATGCTATCCTCATGATCAGAGATGTTTATTTATGTTGGTCTTGTGTTAACTCTTAGTATCATGTTGGTATTAATCTTTCCTCCCAAGCTTGATAACTTAAGTGGGGAAAAGCCTCTCTAGCAAGTTTTAATATAGGGAGGTTCTCTAATCAGTGTTCCCACACTTTCTTTCCTCATACTTTTCCATGAACTTTTCAGTCATTTCTTATAACTTGAAAAGTATTTTGTAGAAATTATTTCATAGAGATTGCTGGGCTAATTTAGAACTCTAAGTCGGTCTTATGAATTACTTGTTTAAAGGGGTCATATGATGCAATTTCAAATTTTCCTTTCTCTTTGGAGTGTTACAAGCTGTTCACGCATAGATAAGATCCCTAAAGTTGCAAATACTAAAGTCTCAAACCCAAAGATATATTCTTTATAAAAGTTAAGACTGGTCCACGTCCTCCTAAAATGCCTCGTTTAAACATGCCCACACATCTCTACATCACTGTGTGGTAAGATTTGCATAACACTGGCCAATGTTCACCTAAAGAAAGTAGGCGTAACTTTTATTCTCTCTGTTGCCACCACCAGCATGTCGTGGAGATGCTGTGTGTTTCGTTGTGAAAGCGAAACTACTTTGTTTTGCCTTCCAAAAAAGAACGCAATTAGAAATCAGTGTTTAAGTTGTATTTACATCACTGTTCCAGAACAGTTATAATGATGAGTGAAACGCAATTTATGAAAGACTTTGCCCTGAAACTGGGAGAGAAGACTACAATGCGTCTACACACAAAGGCTGTTTCTATGAAGTGAGGCAGATCCAACTTTGCAAGGACAGTCTGCTGCTTCTGACTCACAGCCTGTAAGTACGTTTTTTATATTTAAAGAATTTTCTACTGACGATTCAAAACCGAGTTTTGAGCAGTGCAGAGTAGCTCATGTTGTTTGTTCTTCAATCACAAATGCAAACAAGTTTTTATGTTTACGCAGCGCGATGCACAACGCGTGTAAAGGCACTATAAGTCTTTATAATCAGTAATTATGTCCCCACTGGATGCAGCAAATGCCTCGTTTGTAATGGGTTTCATTGATTTAGTCTCATCGCGCCAGGAGTGAGCCCCATTTCCATCACACGCCTGAGGTATTTGGCCAATCACAACGCACTGGATAGCTGGACAACCAGCCTAGAATGATATGCTTTTTAAAAATCGACACGTTTAAGAAAGGCGGGGCATAGAGGAGAAACAATAATGTACATTATGTGGAAAATATTTTTTTTTTATCTTAAACTGTTAGTTACCCCTTTAGTTATCTTAAAATACACAAAATAATGTTATTTTTAGCAACATGATATGACCCCTTTAAATTAATAATCTTATTAGTGTGCAAATTTCTCCAGGTAGGCCCTCAACTGACTGATATTATTCTGGTTTTATTTTAAACAAGCACTCACTTAAAGCAAAAGCTAAAGACAAAACACAAATATATTATTATAATACTGCTTGTCCTAGGGTTTTGAGGATGCTGGAGCTTATTCTCGAACCTAGGGAATTATATTATATTATATTATATTATATTATATTATATTATATTATATTATATTATATTATATTATATTATATTATATTTTATTGTATTGTATTGTATTGTATTGTATTGTATTGTATTGTATTATTACTTCCATGACTTTTTCCAGATTGTCCTTGGCCATGGAAACTTTATCTATCTAAAGCTCAAACGCTATCGAAAGTAAAGCTTCCACAAACAACAGCATGCACTGTTGCATTGTTTTTTTTGATAGTTTTAGGGATTTTTATCGGCCAAACTCAGTACCAGAATTGCTTATTTTACAAAAGTGACAAAAGAATCCTAAAATCAAACATTAAAGTAATTAATATTAGCATAAAGTGCATAGCCTCTATTATGCAAAATTATCAACATGACATGGGCTGAATACAAAAACTGTCAAGCTGATCAGAACAGAGCTGCAAACTACACTGCCAAATGAAAAACCTTTTCATGTCCCACAAATACATTTTTTGTTCTCCATTTTTTAGTAAGACCCAAATACCATTGTGACGATCTGAAAAGCCTTTAAAATAACATGAAGATGAAGATTTTTTTGATAAATCACAATTTGATAAAATGTAAGTTTAAATGCATATAAGGAATCCCCTCTGCTCTGATATTGTAGTGTTTGTATGTGTTTGTGTATGTAGACAGGAGCAAGGACTCTTGTATTGTCTTACGCTGACCGAGGCATGTACGGTTTCATATTTTGCCAACATTGCATGTGAGTTTTCAAGTGATCATTTAGTGTAACATTGAGATGAGTCTACGTTGTGGTGTCTGAACTGATCGAAGGACTTCTACAACTCCCATCTCAGCCTGTGAATCAGCAAAAGCAAATACCCACATCTAAATAAAATGTAAATAAATCCACATTATTGGGGTGGACAGATAAATATCATTTTAGCCAAGAAGACAGGAGGCAAGGCAGTGGAACCAGAGGAGAGATGATTATTGGGTCTTTGAGAGTCTAGTTGACAGCATGTAGAGGGCTTGAGTAAATCCTCGGCTCAGAGGAGCCGCAGTGTGAAATAGAACAGCTTACACTCACACTGGGGGACTTCGGGACATCACATTCATGCTTTCATCCATCCCTTTCTCTCCTTCTCTCTCTGTCTTGCTCTTTCCTCCCTCTCTCCCTTTCTCTCTAGGGCCATGCTGTGTCTCCTCTGATGCCCCATAAGAAGAGCAGTCACGGTCCATTGAGCTGCATGGACAGCAATTTGGTTGAGCTGTGCTCAAAGCGCAACTCATGAGTTTCTTTAGGAATAGTGTGACAAGAGTGTGTGTGTGTGGTAAAAGGTTTAAGGTTGATGCTAAAATCTCAAACAATTTATTCCAGAGACTTTGCTGTATTTTAATGCTAAATTGCTAAAGCAGTGGGTTTGATACTTCCCAGTTAGTCTAAAGAAAGCTTTGCACTACACACACGGCCTCCTTCGCATTCATATGGATATGTGCGTGTTTGAAGCAGTTTTTGTGAAGCGCACGCTTTTTTTCATGTGTATGTGTCTGTTTGAGTCTAGCATTGCTAGTTTAGCTGTGCGTGCTAGCCCATTAGCATGTCAATTTGGTGGTTTCCCTCCGCCTGGGTTAGGATTCCAACTTTTACTCTGAAATTAATCACAAAACACTCCCACAGAGAGCTTCATAGAGAGGAAATACAGCCCACTGTGGCTGAAACTTTGTTTCGAAGGCAGGAATTAATTTTACTGTGAGAATTTTTAATCTTAATTTTTTTTTTTTTTTTTCAAAGCCAATTTTATTGTGAATGAATATCAGAGCTTTATTTGACCTAGCATTGTTAACACTAGCTATTTCCACAGTGTTTAGATGTCAGCCTGACACTGTGACTGAATAAAATCTGAGAGAGAGAGAGTGAGTGTGAGAGAGAGAGAGGTAGTTGAGGTTAAGATAAAGGCATAAGATTCCATTAAACTTGGATTCACTTCTTTAGTTTATATATTTAGCCGTTTAGTGAGTGATCTGATGAGTATTGATTCAGCAGAGTGGGATCATTGCTGCTGGGGCGGACGGCCTGTTCACACAGCTAATCTTTCCATTTAAATTATACATATCTTTTAGAGCGTGCGAGGAAGAGAGAGAGAGAGAGAGCGATGCTGTTTCATTGCCTCCCTTTATAAATTTTGACCACTATTTCTATGCATAATGGAAAAAAAAAAGAATGGGGTCAGCAAAATTTTATTAGGTAATCAAATATTTAGAAAGATTACTTTGAGGTGTGTGCCGAATAAGACCGGGCCACAGTCAATAACAAACTTTGTCCTCGCTCTTTCCGTGGGCGGGGTGTTTGTGCGCTCACCACATAGGTGTGACTTTTCAGCATGCACTGCAGATATATAAATATTTAAATCAGATTTTTAGCACCTTGGGCTATTTTCACTCTTTTTTTTCGAATGCGGTCGCTCGCGACTTATGCCACGCTCCTGTGCGAAGCATTCTGGGCATTATTTTTTACCATGCCTAGTCTGAGACTTTTAATGTTCAATAAATGATCCATATCCTTGCTTCTAGTACACACACACACCTTCTGGTTCTCTGCAGTGCTGATTGGCACTCATTTTGCTGGAGGGTGAAATATGAATCTAATGTGTTTATCTGTTAACTGTGCAGTGTGTGTTATAAAGTGCCATTCTTGCTCCATATGACACAGCTGATTATGACGGCCTCGCTTAGTTTAGCCCTCAAGATAGAGAGAATATGCGGAAGAGGAATGACTCTATCACTCCTATTTTCGGCCCAATGGCATCAAACCGTGTCCATTCAATCGCTCACTTCACCTCAGAGCCACCATTAAGGATGGCACTCGGCATCGTAATAAAACAATGAAACAATTAAAGTGTGTGTATGCACACAGGAATTGCTTTTTAAACAGGTTTTTCATGCTTCACCGGACTGGGAGTGTGACTCTATTCCACTGCTATTCTTACGAAAATAATCATATTATGGACTAATCGCTCGCGCATGCTCGCACCGTATGCTTGACCAATCAAATTAACAAGTCATCAAAGTGAACTTCAGAGTAATTTGCTTTTCTGGTCTGCTAAGTCGGACTCCCTATCTGAGCCACACACACACACGCACATGCACGCAGTGGGATAGAGGGATACACTCCTGGGAAAGCAGGATGGGATCAGTGCCATCAGTAGCTTGTGGAGTCTCAGTGGTGAAACACGCACTCATGAAGAGCTAACCATTCAGGTGTACAACTATGCACAGCAATGATTTCCCATGTGTGTGGGTGTGTGTGTGTGTGTCCATTAAAGGAGGAATTTGTGTCAGAGTGTTTAAAGCTGGATTTGTGGGTCAGAGGGTCCGACTGTGCACATCTGTTGAGAATTAGAAATCGAAACCTATTTACAGAGCTTATGTACGTAAACTCATCCTATGTATTTGACGTGAAATCGAAACCTTTTTCACTGACAATCTTTTTCAACTCCCTGGACTGAGGAATTACAGAATAGGAGCCTGAGCCTGTTTACTGAAGCTCTCAGCAGACAAATTCTAACAAAAGAGGAAGAGCAAAACCTGGAAAGAGAGAGAGAAAGAGAGGGAAGGAAAGAGAATGATGGAAAAAGAGATTGAATATCATGCTCAAAGTGTGATTATTCTCTCTGTCCCACTTTTTTCTATTTCTCTCCCAGTCTCTCTGTCCATCAGTGGTGTTCATGATTAGAATTAAATTGAATTACTGCAGGCATGAATTTACCCAGACCCTATGGCACTGAGATAGATAGATAGATAGATAGATAGATAGATAGATAGATAGATAGATAGATAGATAGATAGATAGATAGATAGATAGATAGATAGATAGATAGATTGATTGATTGTTTGAATGATTGATTGATTGATTAAATGTGTGTGTTCACGGTTTGTGTGTGTGCACTTTGGATGGATTAAATGCAGAGCATGAATTTTGAGTATGGGTCACCATACTTGGCTGAATGTCGCTTTCACTAGATAGATAGTGTGACAATGAGTGTGATACATTCAGAGGGAATCTTTTGAGGTTATTCTTAGACAATAATGTATTACAGACTGCCAAGACAGTCAAATAAATGTGAATTTGGGATTTAATTGAATGTCGACTTAAGAAACAGAAAATAGAAATAGGAATGACAGGTATTCTGGAGAGAGAGAGAGAGAGAGAGAGAGAGAGAGAGACTGTGGGAAAGACATATGATATATCAATATATTGACCTGCTGTTTTTTTTTCTTTCTCGCCTTCTGCCTCTTATGCTCCATATTAACCCATCCGTCTCACTTTCTTTCTCGTTCTTACTCTTCTGTGCTAGTCCAACTCTGCTGAGTATTCATTTATGAAATTAGCGGTTTTAAACTTTGACCTTTCACAAGCTGAGAGGTTTTTCCTTACTATATTTTTGTTCTTTCACATGCTAAACACGTTTTGTTATTTTCTTTTTAATTTTAATAATAAAAATGTATTATTTTTATGTTTGTTATTATCCTTATTATTATTATTTATTTATTTTTTAAAGTAAAAATAAAAAATATTTTAATATATTTCAGGCTATGGTTTTGATAGATGTTGTATGTTTAGACATTATTTAATTTATATATGGGTATTGATTCCTTACTACAGCCAAATGTGCGACAGGTACTGTATATTGGTTTGATCTTCTACTAGTTCTTTATAAGCCTATATCTATTGACATATTCATGCTGAAATCAGTCTGCCAGCATACTCTCGTGAATTACATCTATGTGCATGTATTAATACTGTGCTGAAAGATGTACTATTCAAATTAGCATAAATACACAGAAGAAAGTACTCATTTAAATATGACATCCTCATGAATATTTGATTAGATCCTAGAGCACCTCTTAGTTTTCTTTCTTACGAGTGTGAATTCAGGCGAATGTGGCATGCTGGAGCCAGAATGGCCTCGTCTGCATATGACTCAAAGTGTAGAATGGAAAACCGGCATGCCAGGATTCAGTCTTCAGCGCTTCTTGTTCATTTCTCAGTGATGGCTCAGCAGCGATGACATTGCTTGCTTCGTCATTGCTGAAGATCTCATCCAGCACATTAATGTGAGAGCCCTGGGGAACAGATGAGAACCTGGAGTCAAACTCAGTGCAATAGACACAGATCATCATTATGGTCCTTCTAATGTTTCGCCTGAGCTTTCGTGTCTGATAGATTGGAGGCACATACTCTGAAAAAGAGAAGATAATGTCTGCTTGTGCATACAGTTAGAGGATGTCTGTGTGTTTATGGGTCCGCTGGTAAAATATTCTCCATATCACCACATGCTGTTCTTTTGAATTATGATGTCTTTTCAAAACACTGTAGCACAAGGCTCTTAAATTAGCTGGAAGACAGTTGTACAGTTACAACAATACAAATATTGAATTTTGAAGTTCTAGATTGCTCTGATTTAAAAAGTCTTAACGATATTGATCATTATTTTCAATGTATGGCCAAAAAAAGGGCGATATTAAAATGTATTTTATTTAATTATATTTTATAAATGTAAAACTAATGAACTTAACTATTTTTATGAATGCACACAGCAAGAAATCATTCTTAAAGCAACAGTACTCTTTAGGAGACAATCCTCTTAAAGCATCATATATTTGGCATAACTCTTGCTGCCTGTTTAACTTATCCACGGATAATTGCAAATTTAATCTTAAAATAGGAGGAAACAAACATCCACAAATGAACATCCATGGCCAATAACTTTCCGACTGTAGTGCACTTAGTGGTGTTTTCTATAAACTAATATATGTATTAGGCTGCTATATAAAAGTCTTTAAAGGGATAGTTCACCCCAAAATTTAAAATGTCATCATTCTTGTTTTCCAATCTCCTTCCATCCCATATGATATTATTTCTTCTGTGAAGCATTACCTTTTGTCGATATTTTGAATGCCCATTCAGTGGAAGTCAGCAGCATTAAAAACAACACTGTGGACACCAATAACTTTAATTTTATGGGAAAAAAAAAATAATAATTTTTTTTTTTTTTTTTTGTGTTACTTAGAAGAAATTAAGTTATAACATATTTGGAACAACATGAAGGTGAGTAAATGATGCCAGAATATACAATTCTGTCATCATATACTGTTACTATAACAGTTTCAGTTCCCATCAATTTTCACTATATGGAAAAAAATACAAGGGATGTCAATGGGAACCAAAACTGTTTGTTAACCAACATTTTTATTTGTGTTCCAAGAAAATCATACAGGTTTGGAATGACACATGGGTGAGTAAATGATGACAGAATTGTTTGGGAGTACTATCCCTTTATGAGAACTGCAGGATAACATTAAAGGCCAAACCAAATTGTGCAAAAAGAGGTGACTCACCCATGGGCCATGAAAGATGGCTGAGAAAGGAAATAAGAGAACCTGACCTTGTTGCAGTTCACCGTCTCCTTTCCTTCAGCCACAAGTGAGAGTCATTATTTGCTGCACCAAATCTATTTATGATAGACTACAGTCTGAAATTATTTACATTGGAGAGAATCCATACTTTAGACATCCACATACTTATCCTCAGTTCAACACAAAGGGCAGTTTTCCACCTCATGCAGGAGATGAAGTTTTAAATGACCTCCGGACACACATCAACAGTTGCCCCGCTTTTCCAGTCCATGTACACACAAAGACACACTCATTCTTTCTCTGAAAGGGACAACTGTATTGTTAGGGGAGCTATTCTAATTAGAGTTAATTACCGCAGACTCTCTCCTCTCTGTGGTAAAGTGAGCGTTCTGTCATACGACTGTAATGGAGACAGAAATAGAAACCGTCGACTGGGAGACAGAATGTTTGAAGGGGATTTAGATAGTGAGAGTTCCTGTGATGTTGTGTCTCAGGTGCAGGGTCTCATTTTACCACATCAGGATTAGTAGAATCATTATCTGTCACTTTGACGGACTGGTTTGTACATTCTCCATCATGATCTATTTTTATGCATCAGTAAATTGTTGTAATGCTTGACATTTTTAATGTGACATTTGATATCAAGAGCTCTTTTGCTTTTCTCATGCTCGTTGATCTTGATATTTTTTGTTTATTTCCTCTCACAATTCCTTTTCTACCAGTTCTTTGCTTAATACTTTATCACCATAGTGCACGATTTCTATCATATAATCAGCTCTATATGACTTTTCTGGCATGGTAAACTTGCTCAGTAGCTCACCTGGTACAGAAATGCACTTGTAATGCAGACTGCTCAGATACGGAGCCCTGAAAAATCGCAAGCCATGATAAAAGAAGTCAAAGTCTTGCCAGAGCAAACTAAAATGGCATGGTTTCTTCAACAAGTGCATTATTATCTTACATTTTCTAGGCCTCGGTTAAGTGTTGGTGGTACATTTATAAATCTGATAGAGCTTTAACCTTTTAGCTGATAACTATTTACCAGACAGCCAACTTAATAAAAACACTGCTAGATTTATGAGAATCCGATTTGATTCATTCGATAAATGACAGAAAATTTGCCACACCAGTTTTGCTGGATTTCCTGCAAATCAGGCTATGCGACAGACAGAGGGAGGGACGGACAGAGATTGAAAGTGGCCAAGTGAAGGAGGGAGCTGATGAGAGAGAAACAGATTGAGGGAAACTGAGAGAGGGAGGCTGGGAAAGATGAAGGGGTCAGTCCAAGGAGATGAGGAGGGAGTTAAATGAGAAATGCACAGAAGAAAAACAGATATTTTACATATGGCCTAGTGACAGCTCAGAGGGAGGGAGAGAAAGAAAGGACAAGATAAAAAAATAACTGCAAAGATATAAAAAAGTAAAATATAAAAAGTAGAAAAGAGCACAGTGCTACAATGACTGCATCAGGCACCCTATAAAGAATATGGAGATAGATTTGTTGCATAATTCCAAATAATTGCATTATGATCCACAAATAAGTGTGAAGAGATTAACAAAAACCAAACATATTGCCAATAAAAAACATATTCACAAATATCTTTTTATTTCACAAACAACACAACTTTGCCTGGCATTCATTTGTGAATCGCATCCTGTACATTTGTAGATCACCGCACATATTTGTGGATCACTTGCTTTGCATTTGTGAATGGCTTTCTGAGTATTTGTGGATCGCTGCACGCATTTGTGGATTTTGAATCATTTCTAGTGTTAAGATGCTGACAATCCACAAATCCATGGACTCCACCCACGGTCAATTCAAGCCAATCAGATAACAGCCACACTCCGCTGAACAATCGTAGCATGTTCTCGCTATAACCAATCACATTTTGCTTTACAATTACACCCCTGTAAGGAACTGCATTCTATGGACACTTTGTTCAAGCTGCGGAAAGAATATGTTATCAGGTAACCTAGAAAGTGTGCTTTATGTGGTAAAATGTAAATGAACTTAAGTAAAAATGTAAATGTAAATAAGAGGGAAATTAACATGCATATTTAAATCTACACTATTTATTGATATTGAAAATATTCTGCTATATACTATAGCTATATTTTGCATCCCTTCAGAGAAGTTCATATAGTAGGATGATGCTGGATAAAAATTGAGTGGTGAGACTGATGTGAAAGTGTCATTATGAGTGATTAGGAAAGATGAGTATGATTTATACTGTGTGTGAAAACATAATGATACATTTGTTGGCACACAGAGAAAAAAAAAAACAGAAATTTTGACATCTTTGTGCATGTGTTTATTTGTGCGTACTGTGTTTGTGAACTCTACCATATGACCGTACCGTATCTCACCTCCAGCATGAATGTACGACTGTTTCTCTCTCTTTTGCAGTTTTTTATATTGCATCTTTGTAACATGTTATCTTGGTAATCTTATTATAAGGTGAAGCTTCTCACATTTTCATTCCGTGTTCCCCATGACACCTCAATATTTCTTCCCTTTCTCTGTTTTGTCTTTATTTTTCTCATTTGTGCCAAAAAGCAGCTCTTCATTAGTGTTTCTGAATCGCTTCTTTATCTCCAGCACATCTATCTCGTTCTCTCTCCTCTATGTTCCTGCGGCTTGGTTGGCATTGCTTTGCACTTTACTATTAGGAATGTGAACTTGTTCGAGTTGTACATGGAGAAGATGGGGTTATTGTTGTTGTTGTTGAATGGAGTGGACGATAAAGGGGCTCTGAAAAGCGTCTCTCTCCCTCACTCTCTCTTGTTCTCTGATATTAAATTTTCATCGCCTGTAGCTGAGAAAGAGGAAGGCTGACAATGGAAAGTGAGGAAAATAAATAAAGAGATAACTGTGCATATGGCTACGGTTTCAGTATTTTGTACGAATAAGCTCTTTTCCTGTATTTTAGACCTCATCATCTACATGAATCATAAATCATACTTGTTTTACAGATGTAATAAACCTCTGGTAATAAATTCCCATTTCAAAAAAATATATATATTGCCTTAACATAATGTATGTTCTACAGTAAGAATTGGATTATGGCCTTTGGAACTTTGAAGAGGATATTGGTAATGCTAAAGTGAATGTAAAGATATGCAAATCTCCATATTCATCGGGAAGAAGGAGGCGGGAACCGGCGCACAATCAAAAACATTTTAATATCACAAAATAAATACAAAACGGCGCACCAGCCCCTCACGGACGACTGGTGTGCCCAAATAAAAGCCAAAACATAAAATAATGTCCCAGGCCTGGTCCTCTCTCGTCCTTCACGGTCGTCACTCCAGTTTTATATCCTTCCATCTCCTACGTGGGACTCGATACTAGCGGTGGGGCTCAGGTGTAGCTCATCTCCAATCACTACACCTGGCCTCACTCCTCGTTCCCACGCCTCTCGGCCCCGCCCCACTCGCCACATACCCCCATCGCCCCTCGCAGGCCGGGGGGTACTCCCGAGACTGCGCTCTACTCCCCCCCCCCCCTTCCCTCCGGGGGAGACCGCTCACGGGGACCTGCGGGAACCTGGGGGTAGGACAGACGAGGCGAGAGAAAAGGAGATGGAAGGAGGAGCGACAAGGACGAGAGAGGGGAGAGAGGAAAAAAAAAAAAAAAAAATCCGGTTCCCAGACGCACTGCTGCTCGGCCCTCCACCGGCTGGGTGATCTCCTCCGCGGTGCCCGGCGGTGGCACTGGACGGCCCTCGGCGGACGGCACGACACTCCTCCGCCGCCCGGTGGACGGCGACGGCTCCTCCGATTTTGGGCAGCGGCAGGAGTCCCCCGTTCCCTGCCCCTCCGGATTCCGTCACGGAGGCGGCAGGCTCCGGCCCCCTGGCGAACGGCGCCGACTCCTCCGCTCCCTCACGGACGGCAGCCGCCCCTCCTTGTCGTGGGCGGTCGGCAGCGAGCTCGCCCGTCCCCGGCAACTCGCTCCAGCCCACCGCCTCGAGCGTCCATGGCGGCACACACCTCGCCAGCTCGAGGGCACCGCGGATTCACCACAGCGGCGAGGGATCTTCAGCAGCGCGTCCCTCCTTCTCCCGGGCTTCGGCACCACTGTAATAAACAAATCTCCATATTCATCGGGAAGAAGGAGGCGGGAACCGGCGCACAATCAAAAACTCATTTTAATATTCAAAGTAAATACAAAACAGCGCGTCAGCCCCTCACGGCGACTGACGCGCACAAATAAAAGCCAAAACATAAAATAATATCCCAGGCCTGGTCCTCTCTCGTCCTTCACGGTCGTCGCTCCAGTTTTATATCCTTCCATCTCCTACGTGGGACTCGATACTAGCGGTGGGGCTCAGGTGTAGCTCATCTCCAATCACTACACCTGGCCTCACTCCTCGTTCCCACGCCTCTCGGCCCCGCCCCACTCGCCACAGTGAATTTTTAAAAGAAACTTATAGCAGTCAATTAGCTTTTAATTTATTAACTTAAAATAAAACAGATTTAATTAAACTGAAACCTATTAAATCTGTACACACACACACACACACACACACACACACACACACACACACACACACACACATATATATATATATATATATATATATATATATATATATATATATATATATATATATATATATATATATATATATATATATATATATATATATATATATATATGAGTACACAGACTGAATGATAGACAGATGTCACCATTATCTGGAGTGGCGTATTGACATGGTTTGGCAACAGCAATCAAAAAGGAAGCAAAAGGAGGAAAAGGAAAAGCAAAAAGAAGTGAGTGAATTAAAGGAAGGGGAATAAGTTTAGAGAAAGAAGAATGACATAGATGAGATAGAAGTCTGAAAGAGTGCACAAAATGAAAAAATCCCAAGACAGATGGAGGATGGAAATACAGAGACAGAGAGATGCGGAAATGAGAAGAATAAGTGACAGAGTTAAAGAAAACTAGTGAAAAGGGGACACTTATGAAAAAAAGAAAATAAAAAACGCTGAAGCCAGTATAAGCTGGTTTTTTGCTTGTCGGTTTGCTGGTTTTAGATAATCCAGACGCGACCAAAAAGTCACCTTAAACTGGTTAATTTTTTTTTAAATCAGGGATTAGAAAGAAAAAGAAGTAAAGAGAGGCCAAAGAAACAAAGTCGTGTGGTTCACCAGCGTTGTTTGACAGAACAATGTTCCATTTGGTGGGCAAAAGACACATTCAATTATTTATCAGAAAGACATACACAAACAAACAAGCACACTGTCTTTCCCTGCTCATTTTGTCTTGCTACACACTTTCACATCTTCCACGAGAGGAAATGGCAACATTAGACGTGTGGGAGAAGAGAGAGGCCAGCGAGGTTAATGGAAACACACACTTAAAGTGGACTCCTGTGCCATTTACTCCGGCTCACGTGTCTCTGGGACTCTGGCTGGCAGAAAGTGATCATGGAATAAACTCTGACATACTGAACCCACAGATCACACGTTTCTTCCTGCATCTTGTTCGGTTCATAGCTGCTCATGGACTGATACCCAGCTGTGTAAATAGTGTTAGTGTGAGTGTAAATGTAGTTTAATGAGGGCCCTGCATCTGTGTGTGTGGGTAAGTGGGTTGGCTCGGTTCGGAGAAAGCGCTTTTAGAGTGAGTACTTGAGACCATTACACTGCTCCAATCTGCTCCTTTCTTAACCGCTGTATTGATTGTCCATAAGAGCCTCCAAACTATCCAGGGCAGTAAACATGCCACACGGTGGGAGCACGTGTGTGCGTACATATGATGAGGTATGTGGGTTCTTTTGGGATCAATGTGAGGGTCAGAGGTTAATGTTTTGAAACTACAGCTCGATAAAGGTGTGCTGGTTTGTTGTTTTCAGTGGATTGAGAGCGCAGGAGATTAACTGAAGCTGAGAAGTTCAAGAGAGTCTTTATTTACTCTGCCTTTTAATTTATTTTGTCCTCCAGCACCTTTAGAAAAGAGTCATTTATAAGTAATTCTCATTAAAAAAAGAGACGTAAGTCTTTTTGTATATTATCCCCAATACCTCAAATGGCTCTTTCTCTCCAAGGACAGAAACATGCTCGACTCAAGTATGCAAATGTCTGCTCGATGGCCTTAACAAACCTCGGGAAGGTGATAGAGTCGCCTCCAAATACGTGTGCCGTTAAGGCGGATGTTTATTTTTTAAAGGTAAAAAAAGAGAAGAGAAAAAAACTTGAAAACTAATGAAACCCAAAAAGACCTGAAATAGAAGAACATTTACAGCAGGGTTCCTCAATAGGCTGCCCAGAGAAAAAAATTTGGCCCGCGATGGTTTTAAATACAATGTCATTAAAATTCAAACACAGCATCAGAAAGCAACAATAATTTGAATATTTATCTTAGGACCATCTTTTGATTATTTCAACAAAAGCAACAATAATATAATAATTGTAATTATATATATATATATAATTACACCTGATTTACAGTCTCCTATGCAAACTTTGGTACAGGACCAAGGGTTACTATTGTCAACTAATACTCAAACTAAATTTATAAACACATTTACATGAAATGAAACAAAATAGTTTAAAAGGTGTTTTAATTCAGCTAGTTGCCCACATTTCATATTTTTGTTTATTTTTTAAGTATTAAGTACTAAAATAGCTAAATAACTAGAACTTAATATTCAAAGGCCTTCATGTTTCCTCTGGTATTTCTGCTGTAATTATGACAGTGCTGCATATTTTTTATTAACAAAAACTGAGAGTGTTGATATATTAAATTAATTAACCATGAATCATTATTTGATCCCATTATTTGATAGATAGATAGATAGATAGATAAATAGATAGATAGATAGTTTTTTAAACAAATTTTATATAAACGTATAAGTTTAATTAAAAATGCTTTTCTTCAGATTTAAACTTAACATTCCTCCTAATATGGGTAGAGAATTATTTTCTATATAATATATTTAATAATTTGCTTTGGCTTCAGTATAGTAGCAATATAAAAAAAAAACAACAATTATTTAATTTGAATTATTACACTTTTTTGCACATTTCATGAGAAAAGAAAATACAGTACACACGAAATTTGAAGACTTGTTTTACTTGCAACAAGAATAAACATGGTGTGAGTCAACTTCAATATTTTGTTCAGTTAAGTTTTGGCTGTCAAGAATAGTCATTACCGGTAATTCTAATTTGAAGAGATTTCATTATATATATAATTTATATTTATTGTTTTAGGATTAGGCCTACTTAGTTTAATCACACAAAAGTAAACAGATGTGTTCAACAGCTTAATTTCCAATGTTAAACGTGACCCAAATTCTATATTTTGGAAATAAAGTTGTTCAACACATTTGTGTGTTAAAGTGAAACCAGTTGGGACTCACTAGTGTAGAGTATGTTTGAGACTTAAGCCTGATGGACGCATCCTCTCTCTCTTTATTTCAACGTCCTGTTTCACCTTCTCTTATTCTCTCTGTCCCAGTTTCTCACTTCTGTTCCTGTCGTTCATTTCTTACTTTGCATTTCTTCTCTTCCTCATCCCTTCATTCCTTCCCTTCACCTCCCTGAATGTGTCCATCCGTCTCTGTCGTTCATCATCCATCTCCTTGAGACACACACATACTCACACAGTCAATGCTAATTCAGTTTTAATTCATGACACATGGCCAGTACTGAAGCCAAATGCGTTTAGAATGGAACCCCCAAGTCAGACCACTGCCTCAGTGTCTCTCTCTCTCTCTCTCTCTCTCTCTCTCTCTCTCTCTCTCTCTCTCTGTCCTTCCTTCCTTTCTGACTGTCTAACAGATTGTTTTAGGGATCCATTTAAAGCCCAAGACTATACTAGGGCAAAGAAAAATAAAAACATTGGAGTGAAAATCTTTTTGTTCAAAGGTTGCTTTCATAGCTCAGGAGACATAAGTACTGTATGTTTCAATGAAAGCCATAGCTCACCTAAAAGTAAAAATAAATTTCACCCATGTTGTTTCAAACCTGTAGTACGTTATTTATTCTGTAGGAAACAAAATGATAATGTGTATACAGACACAATGAAACTCAGTGGGGTGTGATTGGAACATTAATAGAACCACAAATGAAAACTGTTTATAAGATGAATGTAGAAAGCTCACATGATTTGCTTTGGGTGGAATTTGATTAGTTATGTTTAAGTTTAATATTGTTTCTTTGCAGATATTGGAACATTAAGATATCTTAATGTCTATTTTTCTCTGGAGAATGATCTGTAAAGCAGGTGACTTTAGCAAAAAATGTGCTGTCTGGTGTTATTAAGTTATTACGTAGGTCTTCCTTGACCATGCATGTATTTATATATGCATCACATTTAAGAAAGTCTCTCAAATGCATTTACTACAATATTATGCAATTAAAGATCACAATATAAGGCGAAAACTGTTTTGTATTTTTTTATTTGTAACTTAATATACAAGTAAATGTGAGCACAGTGCACTTGTACTAGAAAATATGCAAAAAAAATTGTTAATTTAAAAAAAATTGTTAAATAAAACCATATTTAAATGCATAAAATAACTCATTTTAAATTCTGGCATTTATGTTCTGTTGACTTTTTGCCTTTTTTACATTCTTGCACATGGGGAAGAGAACAGTTTCCACCTTTTTCTTTGTACAGAGTTCAATTTAGGTATGATAGAAATATAGTTCATTGATTATATGAAATTCAGTGAAGGTTTACTAAACTTTGAACCATGTAGATCTCATCCATGAGTATGTGATGATGGAGAACAAGCTTTAGAAAGTGTTCAGAACCAGAACCAAGCTGACTGAGCAATAAAGCTATAGCGAGTCCCTTTATTAAAATAAATGGAGGTGAAAAATAATAATAATAATACAAATTCATATTCACTCAGTATTATTTATCTATTCGGTTGTGTTTTAGGCACTAAAACAGTCCAGTACCTTAACAAATTTTCATATTGAAATAATGAAGATTTCTGTAGTAACCCAGTCTGGATTCTGGCCCCTTCCTACTGGTTGTGATTCATCTTAAAGCTGGGTGGTTTTGTTCATAGCCCAGAACTCTTTATTGAAGCGTTTTATAAAAAACCCTGTGGAGAAAATCAATGGGAAAACACTTCCTGAACCAAGGCAGCTGACAAGATGGGCGGTTACTGTTGTGCTCGATATGGCCAACAGAGCTTAATCAACACATTTAAGACAGCCTCATAAAGCAGGACAGTGGCTAGCGGCCATAACAACACATGACACATAATTAACAGGCTTTGGCAAAATGTCAAGCATGCATAATCGCAAAGTTAAATGATACAAAACTGAGCAATCATTTACCTTAAAAGTTTTGCTTTCCAGGTGAATGATGGGAGATCAACTGCCCCCCAGCTGATATAATAACATATATAACAACATGCAAGAATAAACAGAGACGTACACACATATACACACACACACACACACACACACACACACACACACACATACAAACAAGGCCCAACAGACGCATACATTCTCTCTCTTCATTGCTCAGATGGGAGCTGTGTTCTGTAAACTTACTTGAACTTGTAATAAAGAGAGCGAGGGAGTGAAGGAAAGATGCAGAGGAGAGCAAGAGAGCCATATCCTCATTGTTGTTCAGAAGAAAGGGGGTAATAAACAGTAAAGCGAGGACCAGCGTGTGTGTGTGTGTGATGCCAGTTCATCGGCCTCTGTATAGAGGTGACTGAGAAGAAAATCGAAAATGACTAGACTGAACTGATATCCTGAAAAAGATGAAATATTGTGTCTATTGAAAATCATATCTGCACCCTCTGTTTAATAAACAGTCTCCCCGAATGACTTTAAACTTCACATACTATCGACCAACGTCAGAAAGTAGCAATGTGCAGCGTGTGTGTGAGTGTGAATTTATCTGTTGGATTAGTACAGTTCAGAGGCTAAAACTCGCCATCAGGGCTGTGACATTGAGTGACTGCACTGATACAGAGTGAGAGAAGAGGAAGGAGAACTGCAGAAAGGAGTGAGATGTAAAGAATGAGCCGCAGAGAGGAGTTAAAGCAGGAGAGAGCGAGAGATTGGTTGGTTTCTAATTGCCTGTGGCAAATGGGCTTTGAAACGAGGGGAAGCCAGTGGAGGTGTGTGTGATTTACGCTCACACACACTCTGCTGATGTGAGGGGCTGGTGATGAGGTTGGCCTTGAGAGCAGGTAACAGCGGCTGAACTCTCCCCCCACTGACACATATCAGTTCCTTAGCAGATTTAAAACCAAACACACACTCATCCTCTCTCTCGGCTGAAGCCCTGATTCCGAGAATGTTTGACTGATTAAAAATCCTGCTCTAAACCCATTGAATAGTAAACGTTTGTTTGGCTCCAAAGAGTGGAATTGCGATTAAATTTCTTTGGGGTGGCATGTGGCACGTTTGCAGTCGCATGCATGTGTGTGAGCCGGCTCCAACAGCTCTATGATGCCTCTAAATTTAATAACCTTTCCATAATTTATTGCTGTAGAGGAGGAAAGAAATGAGTGAAGAGAAAAAGAGAGAGAGGGGAGCAAATATATATGACATGACAACAAATCATGCAGTATAAATGCCTATACAAAGCTTTTATCGGAAAATTAAATAATAATTAAAAGGTTTGAGTAATAATATGTTTTTTTTTATTTTTTATAAACTGGTTAAATTACTCCAGTAAAGTTGCATTCAAAATCCATATTTGCACATGACAGACTGTCGGTCTCTGCATTGGTTTTGCAGATTTTTCTGCAAGTTTAAATTGATGGCAACAAGTGACTGTCTTCATGATTGAGTCATTGAATCATATACTCAAGTAAATTGTTCAAAAACATTGATTCATTCAGGAATGTATCAAGTGAGTGAGTCACTGAATCATTTACTCAAGTGATTATTTTGGAAACTATCATTTATTCAGGAATGTAAAAATCAATTTGTTAAAAAAAACTAAAAGATTTATTCAGGAACGGAATGAGACGTTAAATCATTTACTCAAGAGATTCGTTGTAAAACCGGAATGGTCAGAACCGTTTATTTCTGGATTTGTGATAAGTGAGTCATTAAAGCATTTACTCAATTAATTTGATGCATTCAGAAACACTGATTCATTCAGAATAGTAAAAAAATTGAATTATTGAATCATTTACTCAAGCGATTTGTTCAAAAACAGATTCATTCAGGATTTAGCAAGTGAGTGAGTCACTATATCATTTAACCGGTTGGAATGGTTTGGCTTCATTTTGAACTATATTCATTCACAGAGCAAATACATGGTCAATTGCTAAATTTGATCAAAAATGTAAGGTACTTATGAACTTCTTGTTTATTGAACTATTGTATACAGATGTTGGTCTGAATAGCAGTGCAGCTGTGACTACCAGTGGATAAATCACATGATATTTAGAACAGCACTATTGCTCATGATGTGATCCTTCTTAATCGACTCGATGCAGAGGTCTGTATGTTAACTAAACACTTACTTTTAGTCCACAGTCATCAGTGGATCTGCATGTCTCCTTTACGAAGCGCAGCATGTGTGTAAGTGTGTGTGTTTGTGTGTGTTAACGCGCCCCTCACATGTGTTTTGTCAACTGTTCGCAGGACAGATGCTCTCCTTTAATTAAACGAATTGAGGGGGTTAATTAGAAGAACAGAAAAGAACAACAAGGGAAGAGAAGAGAGCTGCTGTTTCTCCTGTGGTGCTGATTCAGCTCTGCCATCTCTCTCTTTTTCACTCATTATATAAATATGCTCTGTAGGCACAATCATTCTACACATATGTAACCATGAGAAATATGCATCTTACGTTCTACATGGAAAGGATGAGGATTTCAACAAGAAATGGACTAATAATCTGATCTGACACATATGATTAATGTAGTGAGTTCAAATATTTATATGGGCAAGCTGTGTTTCGGATGGTATTATTGCTTTTTTTCTATTGCAGAAGCTTGGTCTTTGTCTCTCTCTCTTTCTAATAGTGACATTGATCCACTGGGTCTTGATCTTGTTTTAACCTGCTGTCCCAAAATCCCTTACTGCCCAGCTCAGCATTTTGCATCCTGGATCCACACAGCCCCATGCATGTGCTCACATATACAATCATATGAATCTTGTGTGTATGTATATGTTCAAATGTTAGCTAAATAGTTCCAATTATTTATTCTTGTAGACAGAGAGGTAACTCCTTTAAGCTTAGGAGGAAATGTTTGGCAGTCTTTTTTTAAATATTCAGAATCATTTTTTAATGATTTCAAATCTCCCATGGTGGGTTGCGTTTCCTCTCTTTATGTTGTGCTAATGGTCAGAAGCACAACTGCAGATTCCCTTCCATCAGTCCTTCTTAGATACTGTCAGCATCCCTGCACTCCAAAAGAAGTTTGTAATGAAAGAGAAAAATAGCTTTTGATTTTGTTTTGTTTTTATTTCATTCGAATTTATGTGTTGATTACATATATAAAACAATGATTATGATAATACTTTTTTTTCTATTTCATGAAATATATATATTTTTTCTTTTTTTCTTTTTTTAAATTTTTTTTAATGTTTCCATTTTGCTCAAAAGCCTAGTTTTTAACAGCATATTCCACTGGAACTACTTAATATACTGTGTCCAAATACATGATTGGTGAATATTCTCTCCAAATAATATAGGAAACACGCAAAACCTTCTTTAACAAAAACTTTAACACTTTTAATCAAAAATGTGTAAAAAGTGTAACAGTTAGCACCGGTTTTCCATTTGGGACCTTTCAGGCTCATTATTATTATTATTATTATTAAACTGATCAATAATACCAAGATACATTGTTTCTGTTAACTAATTGTTTATAATGGTTAATCATTTTAGCCTATCACTTATTGAATGATTACTGTAGTATATTACTGGAATAATAAAACACACACACACACACACACACACACACACACACACACACACACACACATATATATCACACACACACACAAATATATATATATATATATATATATATATATATATATATATATATATATATGTGTGTGTGTGTATATGTATGTATTACTTTTATTTAATTATTTTATGTTATTACTTTTTTCCCGCTTGTGTGTGTGTGTGTGTGTGTGTGTAGAGGGGTGTGGCATTATAATGAGATGTAAACGTTTGCGCTCACTCACCATGTTTAAAGCAATTTAAAGAAAGACGGAGTAATAGAATGAGAGGAGTGTGCGTGTGGGGGGGGGGGGGGGCGAAACGAAGGGGAAGAGGCGTTAATGCAGCGTTTTTGATCTTCATTTAATAATTGAATAATAATCTCCCATGAGTAGTGACCTAGAACCAAGGAAAATAAATTGATTTTCATTTGGTATCTAAATACTGACCCCTGCTGGTCAGTCGTTATTACTGCAACCTCCCATTAGGAGAACCCGCCGAGTTTCACTCCATCCTCTCGGTGTCTTCTGCTGTGACATTGACAAACGAGTGCAGTGAAGAAGGGACCGCGGCTGGGTTGTGAATTCTGACACTTGCACGGCAACTTTTCTAGCCTGAAGTATGACACGTCCCACGAGAGCTGCATTCACTCGGCGCAAGCGCTCTTCGTTGTTTATATACGTTGCGTTACGCGCGTTTTCATCAGGCTCCGTCCAGGAAGAGACTCAGAGCTGCGCACTGGAGCGATATAACCATATATTACCACAGGTCCCGATACAGCCATCACTCGTCTCTCGCTTCATGCTCACCTTCATTCTATCTCACAGGCCCGAGGGAGCTTCCCCCGAAATGCAAATGTCTGATACAAACTTGTACTGATTCTGCCAGAACTTTTAACGATTAAAATGCATTCATAGGTGAAAACCTTTTTTTTTGATTAATTAAAATAAAGCTAAAATAAAACAGCCTAAATATCAAATAAAACGAAAATTAAAATGATTGAAATGAAACTGAGGTAATAAAATGACTAAAACTGAAATAAAAATAAAAGTGTCATACAAAATCTATCTACAATAACTAATAAAAAATTACTAGAGCACAAAATGACTAATGCTTAAATCTAGAAATTTCAAAAGAAAGCTAAAAAAAAAAAAAAAGAATACTATATTAATCAGTGCCAGTGTTGGGCTTTTTATTCCAAAAATGTAATTTATTACTCGTTAGTTACTCCTTTTAAAAATAATATTATTACTTTACTTATTATTATCTGGCAAGAGTAATTAGTTAGACTACTAGTTTCAAAACTATGGCCCACAGAAGTTATAATTGTGTATCTTTCCCATAAAATTATGTATATATTTCTGCCTCATCATTTGACCAAAATCTACATTGGATCGCAGTCAGAAGTTTTTTGTTTTTTTTTACAGACACTCAGTGGTGATTTTTTGTGACTTTTTTTTTGTAAAAGTGTTGCATTATTTGTTATGTGTAGCTTGAAGTTAATTGTAGCTATAATTTTTCTGTAACCCAAATATGATTATATTTCATGAAGTATTTTATCAAAAGAAATCCCATAAGTTCATAAGATTTTTCCTTATATTAATTAAGAAATACATTTACATTTAATGAATAAATCTAGGAATTATTGTATTTGTTGGATTGTTGAGACATGAAAAAAAGTAACTACTAGCTGTTTTAGGGATGTTAACTGTAATAATAATACTCAAATCTTATTAGTAATTAGTTACACTACTAGTCACTGCGAAATTAATATTATTACAGTAAATAGTTACTAGTAACTACTGCCCAACACTGATTAATAAATGATGAATAATATAATAACATGCATTTATATTTATGCATTTAGCAGACTCATTAATCCAAATTGACTTAGAAAAGAGGTGGAACTAAGCAATCTGTTAAAAAGTCAAAAATATTTGTAATAAGAACACCACATTTGTTATTATAACAACACTAGTGTCCTCTAGCATGACAGCAAATACCTAATCTTATAAAAATTTAAACAGTTTTCTTGTATAGTTTTCCTTTATTATTAAAATATTAAAAATGAAAACAGTTGTTATATTTAAACGTTACAGGTTTGGTATAGATGTATAGTTTTAGTTTTGTATTGTTTTAATTCCTAATTCCTATTCTGTTCCAATTTTCCCCAAAGGGACAGAAAATTGGAGTACATGAAAATGGAAATTTTTTGCAGTTTCTTATACGTAAAGCTGATATTTTGGCTGGACCTACTGTATGTGTTTATGTATAAAGAAGCCAAATATGCCTAGTATTGTTTGAGCACAATGTGACCATTTTTGCATGTTTCCTTTTTGTCCTCAGACTTCGTAAGGAGGGCTACACAGTGCAGGTGAATGTCAATGACTACCTGGATATCTACTGTCCTCACTACAACAGCAGCCAGAGAGGCGTAGCCGAGCAGTACGTGCTCTACATGGTCAGTTATCGTGGTTACCGGACATGTGACCCACAGCTGGGCTTCAAACGCTGGGAGTGTAACCGTCCCCACGCCCCACACGCACCGATCAAATTCTCGGAAAAGTTCCAGCGCTACAGCGCCTTCTCGCTGGGCTACGAGTTCCATGTTGGGCAGGAGTATTATTATATCTGTGAGTATATCTGTGTGTTTTACCTCAACTATACACACTTCTAAGTCTGTTGTGACACAGTTATGTACATTATTATATTAATCTAGAGTATATGAATGTCAAGCAACCTGTCATGTTGATAAAAAAAAGGTAATAAGAAATTATATTTAAAAAAATTATTTTAGAATAATAAAGTCTATATAAATTCAATATATATTGAATTTATATAGAATCTCTCTCTCTCTCTCTCTCTCTCTCTATATATATATATATATATATATATATATATATAATAATTTAATATATACATATATTCAGTTTTTACTAAAGATTTTTAGTTTCGTTTTTACTTAGTTACTGCATTATATTATATTTACTTTTATTATTTAGTCATTAAATATTGTTAAATGAACTGAAATAATTTTTCTTTTTTTGGGTGGAAGTTGATTTGGTCTGGTTCTGTGCAAGATTCACCCATTTGAGAATATTTAATGTTTTAGAAATCAACTTGTGTCTATTACTAAATCTGTAAACGAATAATAATTCATAATCCACATTTAAGTATTATAATAATTGTACGTACATAGTGCTAACACTATACACACTACTGTATCTGTAGTACCTTGTGTATGTATTGTATAAGTTACCATTGAGACAAAGCAACAATACATGCTATCTTTAGATAATAGATAATTATTTTAATGCTTGATTCTTCTCTGTGTTCTCTGGAAGTACAGTACTTCAGAATAGTACAGTTATAGAACCTAAGCAGTATTTCTGATGATTGACAGGTGACTGACATTTTGCTGTTTTGTTTTAGCCACACCCACTCATCACCACGGCCGGAGCTGCCTGAGATTAAGAGTGTATGTCTGCTGCTCAGGTATCGACCTCTATCCCTCCATCCATCCATCCATCCATCCATCATTTCATCCATCTATCCATCCAACCTTTCTTTTTTCAGTCAATTGTTCAAGCTGTCAGCCCATTTATGAAGCGCATGTTTTTTTAACTGTTCTATCTGTCTTTCTGAGAATGAAATCAATCGGTTTACTCAGAAAGCACACTCTCTCCCTGTCTTTTCCCTCTAGATTTCAAATCTTAATGTTGTGGTCTGGCACGCATACATCAGAATAACTTGGATAGATTTTGATTTTGCTTTGTTAAACCTGCACTACTATTATTCAAAAGTTAGCAGTGAGTGAGTGTTTTATTGTTTGTTTGTTTTTTAGAAATTTTATTCAGCAAGGATGCATTAAGTCAACCATTTATAATGTTACAAAATATTTATATTTCAAATAAATACTGTTCTTTTGAAGTGGCTGTTCCTCAAATATTAAATCAGCACAGCTGTTTTCTACTGTAATGATAAGAATGAATGTTTCTTGAGCACCAAATCAGCATATTAGAACAATTTCTGAATTATTGATGCAAAAAAAAAAAAAAAAAAAAGCTTTTTCACAGGAATAAATTTAATTGAAATATTAAAATAGAAAACGTATTTTAAAATATATATATTTTTTCACAATGTTGCTATTTTATTGTATTTTGGGTAATATATATTATATTATATTATATTATATTATATTATATTATATTATATTATATTATATTATATTATAATGCAGTCATTGTAAACATTAGATACTTTTTAAAAAAACTCGGAAAAAAAAGATTAAAAGCTCATTTTTGAACAGTAGTGACAAGAGAATTTGTGACATCAAAATAAAAAGTTAAATTAAATTAAAAAATATAATAAAAAATGTCTTCGCTCTTTGAAATATGTTCATTAATAATATTCCAGTATGTGAGAGAGAGAGAGAAAGCACACTGTGTGCTGTCTTAACCTCTGCCCTCTCTCTTGGAGTCTCTGGGTCCTTGTGTCAAGACGAATCTGTTAGTCCTGCTCAGTCAGGTCTGAACTCCAATGCCTCGAGTTCAAAGGGCTGAAGCAGGGCTGATGTATTTATAAAGACATGAAAAATGACATACTAATGAGCTGATGAGTTGAATCAGGTGTGTTAGATTAGAGAGATAAAATGTGCAGTCATGGGAGGCCTTTAAAAACAAAACTGAGAACCACTGAGCTAAAAAAGTAAGAAACAAAATGTAGTAGTTTTGAGATGCATTAATAAAAGTCAGACTTTAAGCTGTCTTAAAAAATACATTGAGTGTTATGGGAATCATAAAGAAGTTTAACATGTAACTTGTCTGTAAATTATATATATAAAAAAATATTATAAATATAATTTCCAAAAAATAATTAATTGGATTTTTACAGTGCGACTGTTCTGAAGTCAAAACATATTAAAATACGATCTGACAAACTTTTATTTTCTGTTAAGCTGACATAACATCTTTTTTTCTTCTACCCACTATTAGATTTAATTCAGATTTATTTGTATATCAATTTCACAATAAATAACTAATTTATTTTACATTCACAATTAATGACACATTTCTTTCTGTTAAACTGACAGCATTTTTTAAAATCCAAATGTATTTGAACATCAATTTCAGAGTATATTAAAAAGTCATTTTATGAGTTTTTTTAGCATTCATTGAAATCTGACAGTATATATATATATATATATATATATATATATATATATATATATATATATATATATATATTCAAATCACTTTTAGAGAAAAAGTTTCATATGAAATTATTTGTATTTCAATTTGACCTTAAATTAGACATTTATTTTGTTTTCACAATAAATAGTTTTTTGTCCCACAACACATTACATTTTCCCTTTGCTTTTGTTAACTAATAGGAAAACAAATTAACTTCTACTGTATAATTTTCCCCAATATGTAACTAAAATAAATAATAATATTGTTTCAAAACAGATTCAAAACTATTCTTGAGTGTACAGTTCTTGAGTGTACAGTATGTTGCAAAGAACAAAATCTTTTTTTTTTTCTTAAAACTATATATGCAGATTTTCTAAATAGTTCTAAATAGAATAGGCATTCAAAACATTAAAACAATCAAAATTAATCATGATTTTCTTTAAAAGTGTCAAAGAAATTCTCAAATGTAAAAATTATTATATCAACCAATCAGTCAATCAATAGATAATACTGACACATCATTTTGATAGTCCAAAACTTTTTTTATCAAATTTTCTGTGGAACACCAATAAGTCAGCTGTTAGACAAGTAGTCGACTTGGCCATTGTTTCGTGATTCATGTCCCATTCTTTTGGTGTATGTAACCTGAACTGGGGACACTAACTACCACCATCACTTTCTCACCCCTGCGGATGACTTAGAGGAGCTTACAAAGAAATCTCTGAATCCTTTGAGAGCATGTATAAGATCCTGCAGAGAGAGTGTGTCCTGATTATCCTTTAATGTCTTCCAGCATCTGATTCAGATGATGAGCCTCAGCCCACAGAGCCAGACTACACTCTAAGACCTAACATCAAAATCGATGACCTCGGTGAGTTACACACACCAGACGGACCACACTGACACTTATACATATGCATATAAATCACTGACTAAGCTGACATTTACACCCAGGGTTTCTGTGCCCAGATCTGTGGCATCCACACACCTCTTCCCAATAGTTACACAGCAAGCTCATAAATCATGCCTGTGCGTGTTAGAGCTTATTTATTGTTTTAAATCAAATTGGGTATCAGGTTAAAAGCCAAATCCACTTCATGTGATTTGAATATGTAATAAAAATACCTATGAGATCAACTTTAATTTGCTTTTCCTGTGCTCGTGATGTACACCAAACAAACACAGCAGTTATTTGCTAGCACACATCTTATAGGCAATGAGTGACACTAATGAAGCCATGAGCTAAAAGGCAAACGGAGCATGAGCTGCCTAAATATAGTTAGCTTGATTAGTGCTGAGGCTAGTGTTAGCACTGATTAGCGGTGGCAGAACTAGCCCTCCAGTTCCCAGCCTCACAGTCAAATCCTGCGCTTCCCCACCGCCGCCGTAACCCGACTCAAGGACAGCGACCACCGCACCATTTAAATGAGAGAAAAGAAATTGATTTGACTTCAAATGTTTTTAGGGAATAAAGAGGTATCGATCTGTTCGTGATTTTTTTCCAAGCGTGTGTTTTGAGACAGATGGATGTGGATGTGTTTTGGGTCATCTTTGGGTCGGAGCCACCCAACGATTTCCAATAACTGGAATCTGAGTAGCGGCTCTTTCCCGCTTGCTCCGATCAGGGGTTCAGTTTTCAAACAGGCCAGAGAGGGGAAGAGAACAACCGCAAGAGGCCAGCCGGGTCTCAGGAAGCCACACATCTCAATACAGCTCCATACATCTGTGTCCAATAGACAAAAGAAACAGTCTCGTCCTTGCTCACTGTTGTCCCATTGGTACTGAGCAACTTTAAGAACCAATGGAAATTATATATTTCTAAATTGTACACTAAACTTCTAATAAAAAACAAATCAAAAGATATTCACAAAACCACCACAGGAAACTCTAGAGTGCTGCAAGTGCTTTTAAATTAAGTGCATAAACATTTTTTTCTTTTAATAATTTAAATAAAATTGGATTCTGAAGTCATTGGAAACATAAATTCTCATTTGCAGGATTTTTAATGTCAGGTCTGTAAATCTGCAGGAGCAGTTAGTCCCATTAATGGCAGCGAGTTTCACGCTGCGTTCAAAATTCATATTAGTCGCACAAATACACAGGCAATCACGAATACAGATGCAATAAACACAAAGACAGCTTTTATTTGGCCATTAGGGAGTAACACAGTGCAAGAAGATGTGTGTGGCATTGTGTTCATACCATTCTCTTTATAGTTTCTATTTCCATGTTGGATATCCTGACCTAACATTGAACAATACATTTTCTTTATTACAACTGTTTTCTGTAGTAATATATGTTTCATATATTAAATAATAATTGTGAGCTTCTTAACATTTTTGTAGAAACCGTGACACTATATATATATATATTTTTTTTTTTTTTTCAGGATAATTGAGTAGAATGTTCAAAAGTCTGAAATATAATTGTTTTAATGATGAAAAAAAAATGTATTGTCACTTTTGATCAATTTGATCAAATCAACTCTTACTGAGCCCAAAGTTTTGAATAAGTCTATATATTTTCAACATTTCATGTTGGATAGCCAAATAGCAGTAGCTAATATATTATAAACCATCTTGAATTAACAGTGAACAACATTTATTTATGAACATTATCCTAGATTAATGAATGCTATAAAAGTCTTTTTCATCGTTTCTTTCATGATACCTTAATGCGTTACCTTATGTTAACCATTTGAACCTTATTGTAAAAATTACTGCGATATTCTATAAGATGCAGAGATCTTGGTGTTCTGTAATGTAAGATTTTACTTCCCATTTGGGTCATTGACAGGGCAAACGTATCAAATTTCTTTTTAATCCATTCTCCAGTGGAGAAAAATAACTTAACACTTTCATCTGATCAGCTGATGTCACATGACATGGCAGTACTGATTCAAGCAAACTATCAAGCTAGAAACATCTGTTCATCCGGGTCATGAGTGTTGAATTCCAGCTTCTCTTTCCTGTCTGCCATCCAAGGACTCCTGTCAATCAAACATTGCTCGGTCTTTTAACATTTTTAGTCTATCAAATATTTTTGAAAATAATGTAAAAAGCAAAAATATTATACTATATAAATACTATTGAAGAAGATTTAAACAAAAATGTTTCATACATTTCTTATTATTATCAATGTTGAAAATAATTTTTGCTGATAAATATTTTTTAAATAGGGGGACAGTAATGACACATTTTATGTTACAAAAGATTTCTCTTTCAAATAAATCCTGCTCATTGAGCTTTGTGTTAATCAAAGAATCCTGAATAAACAACAAAAAATGTTTCAACTTGTTTTTGATGATAATAATAATGATGTTAATAAAAAGAACCATTATTAATGAATGACCACAAATAATAATCAGCAAATTAGAATGATTTAAAAATGTACAAACATTTATAAAATCCATTATATATATATATATATATATATATATATATATATATATATATATATATATATAATATATATATATATATATATATATACACATATTATATATTATATATACATATATTATATATATATTAAATTATTTTAGATAAAAATAATAATAATAAAACTCATTGAGTAAATATCTAAATTAATGTTATCTGCGTAAAAGATGATAAATGGAAAACTGACACTCCAGACGTGTCTGGAACACCTGTCACATCTTTTGTGTGCGTGTTACAACATCATATTATTCTGTCAAAACACACAGACATACTGTGCGTGTCTGGAGATGTTTTTGGCAGACAGTTTGCGTCACACACTATTGCCTGTAACCAGTAAGTGAAGACGTGTGTTTACAGTATGAACTCGCGAGCTGGAAGACACCTGCTCACAGTCTCAGACACCTACAGTACAAACCGGTTATGTTAGCTGTCCGTCTCCTGTGATGATGTAACAGAATTCCATACATTATTTGGGCACATCAGACACTCCTCCTGTCATGATAATAGTTACATTTTAGTTTGTTGTGTTCAAGAAGAAGCCTGTTCACAACTGCACATGAGCACAGACACATTTAGTGCATACCTGCCTGAGTCACTGCGTTTTATTTTTAACTCCTTCCCTTAGGCCTCAGTTGGTCAGAGGGTTTTCTATACCTTAGTGAGTCACGCAACATTAGTGTCTAGACCTTAGCTGTTAATTTTGCTCTGTCTGTCTCGTTCCAGATGACTATGATAATCCAGAGGTCCCGAAATTGGAGAAGAGCATCAGCGGTAGCAGTCCATCCAGAGATCGCCTTCTCCTAACCGTGGCATCACTTTTCCTTATCGCACTTTCGGTCTCCTAGCATCCACCTTTTGACTGTCGCCATACCAACGAGGCCTTGGGTGGGGTGGGGGGAAGGAAGGGTCCAGGGCCGATAAGTTTGCAGATAAAGACTAGGAAAGAAACTGGAAATGCAACACTTGATGCTGCAGCAGCTTTAGGAGTGTCAAGCACCAGCCCACAATTCAACAGTGGATTTCATGTCTTACAACAGCGAAACACTTTGCGTGTCACGCAGACAATTAATACAACCTTAATGAGAACTGTGCCATTTTTAGTAACAATAGTGCATATTGTTTGTTGTGTGTGTGTGTGTGTGTTTGTGTGTTTATGCATTTGTGTGGCGCCTTCGGTGCTCGGTGGTGGAGCGGATCTTTACTTCGGTCTGAAGGTTTGATGGCTCCATTATCTGTGAATTGGCAGGTTAAAAGTTTAAAAGCATCTCCGATTCTGTTTGATGAGAACTGAAATGAAACTGTCGAGGAGTTCAGGTTACTCGAAACCAGAAAAAAACAAACAAACAGGAGCACCGTTTAATCCGATTGCAAAAGTATTTGTTTCTCTCTGTGTGTTTCTGTTGCCAGAGAGAAGTACAAAGCGCTGGATGATCATGTAATTGCTGTCAAAGATGAACTGCGATATCAATTTGATGAGTTTAAACAAGCCTGTAATAGAAACCGATCTCACAGACTTTTAAACAAACAATTTTGGACTTTTCTATTGACAATACCACAATTTATAAAGCATTAAATTCCAATTAGATCTGATTCTTATTTGAACGTATTGTGGCCGCACATGAAGGCAGGGGCTGATATGGTTGGTCTGTGATGCAGAAAATTGAGATAGAAGTGATTTTGCACAAGTGCCAGCATAAATGCATTAAACACATTGAGACAAACAGAAGCCAAATAGCTTTTTTTGTTGTTGTTTTCTTTCCTTCTCCCTTTTGATAAAAGGTGCTTGAGTGAGTGAGCGAGCGCAAGTGTGCAAGTGCATTAGCTCAGTGATGCTGGAAAAATCTCCTCCAGACTTTATGGACTTCAACCGGAGGTGGACACCTACACAGACACTGTACATAAAACACATGCATTTATTTATGTGTGGACATTGTGGACGACCTCGGCTCATTCATTCGGACCATGCTGATTCCCGCTGGATTTGAAAGAACTCCAAACCAGTTTTTGCTGGTTCGTTTCTAATTTGAACCAGTTCCACGTATCGCTGCTTGCTGCTTGACTTCTTTCAGTGGTGATCAGCCAGACCAAATGGAAATTGAGGGGTCTGGTGGTTATAATCTGTTTCTACGGCAACAGTTATTCATCTATACACACACCTAAAGGCACTAGAGTCCAGCTGGAAATCAGAACAACACACACAAAAAGAAATAACAGCAATTACTGGCAATGGTTCTGGTGACACTTTTGCCAAGAGTAATACAAGCAAACAAATGCTTCAGGGCAGATAGTTATTGCATTCTTGCGAGCTTTTCAAGGGATAAACGGCAGCGTATGCATCAATCATTTTACAACAAGGTTCAAAATTAAGGTTCTAACTCTTTTAGACTGGCACCTTATCACGATGGCAAAGACATCATATCATGGCTTCATGATGATAGCAGCAACCAGCGCCGCTTTTCGCCCTAGAGACAAGCAACTGCTGCTTAAACTATAGTGATGGCATGTGGTTTAGCAGAAATGATGTGTGGTAGAAGTTTTCTAATGTAGAGTCATAATGGACACCTTCTCTCACACCTACAGGCTGTCTTTAACGTATTGATAAAGCCGTTTATTGTATCATTCCACTCTTGCTCTGAAAAATCATTTCAATTTATGTGGAACATTACGTCTGCTTTATATTCCATTGCTGTGGCTGCTGTTTTCACTGATCTAGAGCAACTTCAGAACAAAGGAACACTAATTTGAATGCTCAGAACGATACTTTACAGACTTGAATCTACATTTAATTTGTTTCATGTTGTCATTTCTATGAATTGGGTTGAGAATAAGAATGTTTTTGTGCTTTTTGTTTTTTTTCAGGAGTTTGTTTTTCTGATGGAATAATGTAATATTTCAGAGGAGTCGATCAGGCAAAGTCTCACTCTTCAAATGTTGCACTTACAAAACTTGGACACGAGAATTTGTGCGTGTGTGTGTGTGTTAGAGACTGCAGTTGTTACAAGTTGACGTTTGTCTTAAAACTAGCCTAAATAACCTTTCAGTCTTGTATGTGTGTGTATGAGAGAGAGACAGAGTGAGAGAAAGAGAAAGAATGAGAGATCAAAAGGTAATAAAGATAAAGGACGGTGTGAATGTGTGTGTTTATGCGAGTTGTTTTCCATTGTTTAGTCTAGGCATTTTCTGTGTGAGTGGGTGCAAGTCAAAGAAACTGTATTGTTTTGGAGGAACAAAAGCATTTATTAGTGTTGGAAACAACCGAATACAATCATGTTTACCTTCAACTGGAATGAATTTAAAGAACTTGAAAAAAAAAACTGTAAACTGAACAAACCATAACAAAACTTATGATAATAATAATAATAATCATGATATAAAAACATTAAGCCTTTGATTCATATTTGTTTCATACACAACATTTTTTATGAACTCATATGTTTGGGTATTGAAATGTCCATTTGAATTTGATCACTGTCAGTGGAAACCAAATCTAATATGAGTACACAAACATAATCTCCCCCTCACTCTGACTTCCCATCTCCTCATTAAATGTAGTTTCAGGTTTCTCACTGCTGTCAGCAAAAACAAGCCATTCTTAACCAATCTCGCAATCACTTGTATTTTGTGCACTCCATCATCTCTTTCAGATCTATTATCATAGTGTCAGTTATGTCTGCAGAGTGTGTAAGAAGCAAACAGCACAAAGATGAAAGGATTTCTATCTGACCTGATGCTGAAACCATCTCATCTAATCACTGCTACATGAAGATATCTCTACATATCAAACAACACATTGTTGGGCACGGGAAGACACTTTTTAAAACTGATAACCATCCAAGCAATTTTGAGATTCTTTTGTCTGCCGGTGCTAACTTTGAGCAAGATAACGTAAAGGTCTACCTTTACTACAGAGTTGAAACAGAATATCAATAATTAATTAATGTTTTTTTTTTTTTTCTCAGCCCTAAAAATAAATTTGATGAAAATCCTTTTCTTCTCTCACATTTTATGCTGATCCCCAGCCACCCTCTTGTTGGGTCCCTGGGGGTCCCAGGACTCCAGTTTGAAAACCTCTGTGCTAAATCAATGTTTTTCGACCTTGGGTTTGTGGACTACTAGTGCTCCTTGGTGTAAAAGCAGTATGTGAATAAAATCATTAAAAAAAAAAGACCTGGAAGAGAAAGAGTAGGCTAGGTTACATCTACTTAACATGTCATATACAGGCATTTGCTTTTTAATCATTTGTATTTATTTTGTAAATGTAAGAACTGGCAAAAGATAGGTCAGCTGCAGTGAATAAACTGCATTTATTCACTACAGTTTTTTTAAATAATAATATTAATAAAATAAATATAATAAATTAATATATTTTTAATAATGGTTTAAAATACCATATGTCAGGGGCCAGCCTACTGCAAAAAAGACCCGTTTACACTGCTATAACTAGGCTAAAAAGTTTCATAATTGTTCCTGAGAATAAGGACGTTATAATCTTATAAAAAGCGCGCGAAAACAGAAGGTTGTGGTCGGTTGGTGTTGGATGCTGATCTGTCGCGATGGAGCATTCACTCTAATAGCTGCTGAGAAGAACGTGGCAGAACAGGTGTTGCTGTACTGAGCTACAATTGTTTGATTGTTTTTCTTTTCTTTCATCTTATTAGAGTGACGTTTGATTCAGAGCGACATGTCGAGACAAAAACTCGTAGATGACTGACGTTCCGTTAATTACTCGGAGGCTCGGCGCGTGAGTAAACCGTCTGAACACACTGCAACAATAACGGCGATTGATTCCCCAGACACCCGCTGCTTTCTGCTATCGGTCTCACAGAGCAGACGCTGACCTCATCTGCTGCGGGAAAAGGACAAAGACGCCTATATAAACCAAATGATGGAGCTAATGAGTAAAATGTTCCGTGTTAAACAAAACAGAGCAGTATAATGGTGTAGACAGACCCACATCTGAACATCAGTCTGTGTGTGGTGGGATTGTTAGTTTATGGAGGAAAACCTCAGTAACAAAAATGCCTTAGGAAACAAAGTTTCCTTTAAATGACCACATTTATTTAAAAAAAAGAGATGGGAAAAAAAGTACAAAGGAGACTGTTATAATTTCACCTCTGTGGGGGTTAATCGCTGGTTTAGGATCTCGCGGAAGTACAAAACCTGGAGGTAACATAAGACCTAACGTTTGTCTCGGGTAACGTTAAACAAGATAAATATTTCCACTGACCATTTTAGATTTGTTAACTATCCATGACAGGCTTTTAACGAGATAGGCTTATTAATCCCTAAATTAAAAATGTCATCATTTACTCACACTCGTACATGTTGTCCCATAGGATGACTTTCTTTAACAACAAATAATTTATTTTAAAAAATGTTTCTGTCCATACACTGAGTCTCAAAGTTGTTTTGTTCCACAAAAGACTGAAAGACATACAGGTTTGGATCAACATGAGGATGAGTAAATTATGACAGGAATTTCATTTTAATAAATTATTTAAAAACATATTAGGGTTTCTAATGCAGTTTGGAAAAGATTGGAAAAAAGAAAGCAGAGTATAGAAAAACATTAGCATTTCCAAACCTCTACGATTAATGAGAATAAATTGATCATAAAGGTGTTTTCATGGCAGCTTGTTAGTCATTCTTTTGTGATTTTTCAAACTAAATTAATTCAATATGCACTTTTTCATTTTGCAAAAATGCAGGTTATATTGCAGATTTTAGTCAGGAGTTTCTTAGTACCATATTACAGAGCCTCTAAAAACAATACAGACTTTCGTGTGTGTACAAGAAACCATTAAACTTAGCATATAGGACACTGCACACTGATCTATCTATTGCACCATCAGCCCATTTCGTGGTGTGGTGTCTTGGCTGCCACAGAGAAGGCTAGGCATTAAAGCAGACCTAAGGCCTGAAATATGATGTACTGCTCTAAGGAAAGCCAAATTTATATTAATTCATGTGCGTCTATGCTCTCATTTTCTTATAGTTAGATGGCAGTGATGCACAATGAAAATGAGTTATGGTATATAAAACTAGACAATGTAATGCATCAGTATGCAAAATGTTCGCGTGCTCATCTGAATAGTTTCTCAAGGGCACAATAACTTTCTTGTTTGCATGCAATTATCTGTCTTTATGTATGTATGCAAGAATATCAATGAAAAAAAATGAAAAAAAAAAAAAAAACCTGAGAAAATAAAAATATTTACAGATGACTACTATATACCAAATATAAAGCTAAAAATAGTGCTGCAAGAACCGTTTATGTTCAATATGGTCTCAAAATCTACTGAGAGGTTTGGAAATTTGAGTCTGGAAAAGTATGAAATTTTGAGATTTAGGAACCCTGACATTTTGTACTACGCCAAGCAACATTCAGATATAGCATATAATATTTTTTATTGTATATTGTAGTCCGCAGGTCTCAATGGTTTGGAGTAGATTACATTAAACTATATACAGTATTCACCTTCTGATCATGCTGCTGAGCTTTGGTTAATACTGAGCAATGTGTTCTACCACCCCATACAACAAAGAACATGCAGAACTAGACTGCAGTTTAACTTGAAGACCACCAGGTGTCTCTGTTTCGTCTAGTACATTCAGATGTACTAATAATACTGTAATACTGAAGATGGTTTTTCCTAATCCATAAATTAATCCCACTGTGTCTGTTGTATAAACTGGAAGTCAGGGCAGGATTTAAGGAACCGGGGGCCCCTGGGCTTTAAGGTTATGTTTGGGCCCTATACCTATACACTACAAAAGCCATCAACTAGAACATTATTATGGAGTAACACAAAATACACAAAAACTTAAATATGCTTTGAGGTTCAAATATAGTACAAATAATGTGCAACCTGCCTATCCTAGACAAAGTTTAGATGTAATATCAAATAGTCATTATAATACAATAAACAGGATGTGTTCTTTTCTGTGTGATAGGCTAACTCCTATAGGCAAATTTACAAAAACAGAAACTCATTAAATGGCTATTTTTATTAGATTTTTTTTAATAATAATTTTGATGACATTTCTGCCCCATTATGTGTGATGTCAGTGAGCACTCAAAACTCTTCAGAAAGCCTAATTTAGTGGAACATTAATATAATATAACATCCTCTTTAATGAAATGAGGCGTGAACATAAGAGAATGTATCATTATCTTTTTTTGTGTGTGCTCTTTTGAGCTAAAGGCTTAATGGAGCTGTTTAAAGTAGCCATGTGGTGACAAATTAATCAGGGCAGTCGCGATACAATAGGTGTGTCCTTCTTCTATGTGAAATAATCATAATAACAGTATATGCTGTTTGATTAAGGCCTTGAATGTCGTAGCTGGAAACTGTTAGCCCAGGCTGGCCCATTTAGCCCTTGTGTGCGCAATGGAAATGTGGCTAATAATTTCTGATTAGCATAACTGCCCAAATCAAACAAACATAAACAAGCAAAGTTGGGCCCAAGACTGCTGCCCAGTCAGGCCCAATGGTAAATCTGGCTATGGATTAAACTGTCTGGATTGAGTCTAGGATATTTAAAACAAGCACAGTGATGGTTTAACACAGACCTGTTTTCATGTAATGATGATAGAATTTTCATATTTTGATGAACTATCCATTTTATAAAAAAGATTTTTACTATGTGTTGCTTTTAGAGAGTTATTTATTTCTATGGAGGATCTGTTTGAAAGTCTGCAGAAGAAGACAAATAAAAAGAGCATGTAGGCAATCGCTCTTTTATTTTTTTTAATTCGACTAGATACTCCCTGATCTTTGCTGAACTTTCAGAGGAAGCCTCTCCACCCACCTCCTATTGCTCAGTGCTATAACTGTTGGTTTCCGTGTTAGCAGGATTGCCGTGGTATCCGTCTTGACTCAGTGAAATGAGGGGAATCTGTTATGAGAGTTTAAAGTGTGTGAATAAGGCCCACCCACTCACCCCATATGGCCCAATCAGAAATAATCTTCCGGTGTAACTATGTTAGCATAATTTAGCATCCATTAACATACCCAGAATGATTAGTCTTGTAGGCGACATGCTGTGTGCAACTTAAAATACTTTTCAGAAAAGCGATTATTTGATTCTCCTCAAAGCAAAATGATTCCCACGTACTCATTAACGCCTTCAGTAGCCTCATTACTCTGTGTAAGTGCTTTCCTGAAAACCCAAATCGTGCCATTTTTCACACAGAGAATTAACCGTGCCTTCGCACCCTGCTCCAGATGATTTTGTTTTTCTCTATAATTTCAGAAAATGACCGTAAACAGCAGACAGTGAATGTGTCATTACTGGAGGGAGATGAGATTAGCAGTGTAATGAGTAGCGCTGGCAGGAGAGGGACTGAAGTGGGGAAAAACCAAAGAGCTAATCCAGCACTAATGATATTAATAACTTGATCCAGTCACATTCATCGCTAGAGGCAACTTCATATTTCTGGGCGACATCATCACCATTCTTGTCCCCTCTATTGCGGTCTAAATGCGGCGAGCATGTGAGCTGTCAGTCATATGGCCGGTCTATATATGGCAAAGTGTGTTTCATTAGTCAGTGTGTATCGAGGCAAAAATCACTGAAATGTTTCGCTTGCCAACTGCTGAGAAGTTGTGTCACCCTCGAATTTGCCTCCTTTTCCGCTTTTAACCCTCAAGGCATCTCATCTCCCACTCTCTCTTCGCCCTCCCCTCTCTCTTTATGCATAATCCATTTTTCAAGGCTGCATCTATACAGCTCTCAACAGATGTATGTTATATATAGACACTGACTATCAAACCTCACAGTGAACACTCATTACACAGGCTTCAGAGAACAGATAACCTCAATCACACATAATAGGGACCACATTAATGACAACATGGGCTTAAGCAATTAAACATTTATAAAAAAAAATTGTGCTATATTTTAATCATTTTTCATGAAGTAGACTAAATATAACACAGCAGTTAAGTATATGAAGCTTAAGTATTAGAAAATTATGCAAGCACAAACACGATCCTCAGATTGAACAGAACTAATACTGAAACCACTAATGGGTATATACAGTACAGACCAAAAGTTTGGACACACCTTCTCATTTAAACAGTTTTCTTTATTTTCATGACTATGAAAATTGTAGAGTCACACTGAAGGCATCAAGGGCTATTGACCAAGAAGGAGAGTGATGGGGTGCTGCGCCAGATGACCTGGCCTCCACAGTCACCGGACCTGAACCCAATCGAGATGGTTTAGGGGTGAGCTGGACCACAGACTGAAGGCAAAAGGGCCAACAAGTGCTAAGCATCTCTCGGGGAACTCCTTTAAGACTGTTGGAAGACCATTTCAGGTGACTACCTCTTGAAGTTCATCAAGAGAATGCCAAGAGTGTGCAAAGCAGTAATCAAAGCAAAAGGTGGCCACTTTGAAGAACCCAGAATATGACATATTTTCAGTTGTTTCACACTTTTTTGTTGTGAATATAATTCCATATATAATTCCGCATGTGTTCATTCATATTTTTGATGCCTACAGTGTGAATCTACAATTTTCATAGTCATGAAAATAAAGAAAACTCTTTGAATGAGAAGGTGTGTCCAAACTTTTGGTCTGTACTGTATATACAGTTTGACACAAGAGATTTCAAGTGAGATAATATTGCTAAAGCCATTAATTTTCAATAATTCTCAGGAATTGCAGTTGACATTTGTTAATCGCTTTGGCTTGGTTTGGGTCCATCAGCTCTTGGGTCACTGGTTTGATTTGCTATGGATTTTGGATGTCTTGACCTAACTGAATAATTAGACAGACCAAGGAAACGTGGATTATTTGTAACTATGGCCAGACCTTGTCCTTAAGCCACCTAGGACACACTACACACAAGAATGCACACCATTAAACAAACTCACACAATGACCTTTATTTAATATTCTATCCATAAGAGGTATGAAATATGATAAATATTCTGCAGATTATTTGTATTATTTCCTTTATTTTCCCGTGGAAACTGAGCTGCAGTGTATGTATATGTACACACATATATGTGTTTAGGAATGTTACATGAGCAGCTGGATTGAGTCAGTGATGTCGTCAGGGCAGAATAAAAGTCCACCTGAGCTCTTAAGGCTTTTCAAACTAATTGTATTACTAATTGTATTTTCGTCCTTTGACTAGATGATAACAGTCACCCCTCCTGAGTGACCACAAAACAATTACCAAACCTAATTAGACTTTCCCATCTCTATTATAACATGTTTGTTTACTTTAGAAAAAAATATACTTTTTCCTCTTTATTTATGTAATGTTTTTATCTTTATATAAATTTTATATTTATATAAAACATTACGTAATTTACAACATATATTTATATAATCATATACACTGCCAGCATGTTAAATTATAGGAAACAGGATCATTTAAAAGGTTGGGGTTGGTAAGATTTAAAATAACTCTCTTATGCAAAAATACTGTAAAAAAAATAATATTGTGAAATAAATTATTAAATTATTAAAAGTAGCACTTTCCTATTTTAATATGTTTTGAGTGTATTTTAACTATGTGATGGCAAAGCATTTCAGCAGTCATTACCCAATTTAAAATCTAATTGGAGGTTGGAACAAACATAAAGTGTTTTAACTTTGCACTTTATGAAGAAGGTTGATCATGACCAAATGTGTTCATATCAAAGAAGGTGCTTGTTGCAAAGTTCAAGTTTAAAGTTCAACTTTATATGAAGAAATAAAAATTATAAGAATTTAAAAAAGCATTTAACATACAATTCCTGTTTGCATCATACAGTGTGCATTACTGCAAACCAAGTATGTTTACACCAAATGTTACTTTTACTAAAACAGGTGCTGGTCAAATAATTAGAATATCATCAAAAAGTTGATTTATTTCACTAATTCCATTCAAAAAGTGAAACTTGTATATTATATTCATCCATTACACACAGAATGATAGATTTCAAATGTTTATTTCTTTTAACTAAGGAAAATCGCAAATTCAGTATCTCTGAAAATTTGAATATTGTGAAAAGGTTCATTATTGAAGACACCTGGTGCCACCCTCTAATCAGCTAATTAAGTCAAAACACCTGCAAAGGCCTTTAAATGGTCTCTCAGTCTAGTTCTGTAGGCTACACAATCATGGGGAATACTGCTGACTTGACAGTTGTCCAAAAAATGAACATTGACACCTTGCTCAAGGAGGGAAAGACACAAAATATCATTGCAAAAGATGCTGGCTGTTCACAGAGCTCTGTGTCTAAGCACATTAATAGAGAAGTGAAGGGAAGGAAAAGATGTGGTAGAAAAAAAGAGTACAAGCAATGGGGAAACCCATTCAAAAATGTGGGGGAGATTCACAAAGAGTGGACTGCAGCTGGAGTCAGTGCTTCAAGAACCACTACACACAGACGTATGCAAGACATGGGTTTCAGCGGTCACATTCCTTGTGTCAAGCCACTCTTGAACAACAGACAGCGTCAGAAGCGTCTCGCTATGGCTAAAGACAAAAAGGACTGGACTGCTGCTGAGAGGTCCAATGTTATGTTCTCTGATGAAGGTAAATTTGGCAATTCCTTTGGAAATCAGGATCCCAAAATCTGGAAGAAGAGAGGAGAGGCACACAATCCACGTTGCTTGAGGTCCAGTGTAAAGTTTCCACAGTCAGTGATGGTTTGGGGTGCCATGTCATCTGATGGTGTTGGTCCGCTGTGTTTTCTAAAGGTCCAATGTCAAGCAGCCGTATACCAGGAAGTTTTAGAGCACTTCATGGTTCCTGCTGCTGACCAACCTTTAGGAGATGCAGATTTCATTTGCCAACAGGACTTGGCACCTGCACACAGTGCCAAAGCTTCCAGTAACCGGTTAAAGGACCATGGTATCCCTGTTCTTAATTGGCCAGCAAACTCGCCTGACCTTAACCTTATAGAAAATATATGGGGTATTGTGAAGAGGAAGATGCGATATGCCAGACCCAACAATTCAGAAGAGCAGGAGGCCACTATCAGAGCAACCTGGGCTCTAGTAACACCTGAGCAGTGCCACAGAATGATCGACTCCGATTTCTAAAAATCCTTTCTTTGTGAGAACTTGAGATTTTCCTTAGTTATCAGTTATAATCATCAAAATAAACGAAATAAACATTTGAAATATATCAGTTTGTGTGTAGTGAATGAATATAATGTACAAGTTTCGCTTTTTGAATTGAATTAGTGATTTAAATCAACTTTTTGATGATATTCTAATTATATGACCAGCACCGGTACATCTAGTTAAATTCTGTCATGCCCACTCACACAGAGCATGTGAGGATACACAAACTCAAAAGGGTGCGGGTTGGATTATATATTAGCCTCTCCAATTTAGCACTGCATGTCAAAATCCCTAAAGGTGCATACTCTCTAGTCATGACTAGAAATATGCTCCAGTCATGTTATACGATTTAATATATTTGACTTATGGCGTAAGACCCCATCCTCTCAAGGAATTCTCTCAAGATTCAAGACTGACCAAATCCACTAACCTTCAGCTCAACAGCAGAGAATGTTTTTTTTTTTTTTTTTTTTTTACATTTTCCTTTCTGTTTGGGGTGTTACAAGCTCTTGGTGCATAGAGAACATCTGTAAAGTTAGTTTTAGCTTATCAACGTCCCATCTCAATTACAGAAAAAATATTCGGTGACAAATATTTTTCGTCGTCATCTTCATTAATGAAATTAAGACTGATATATATTGGGTTTTATTGTTTTTGTCTTGTCGCACTGGGAGACGGCATCACAGTATGGTAAGTGGTGTAACATTTCCGTCATACACTCTAAAAACTGCTGGGTTGAAAACAACCCAATTTGGGTTATTTTGACAACCCAGCGCTGGGTCAAAAAGGGACGAACCCAGCGCTGGGTTATTTTAACCCAACCAGTTGGGTTATCATATTTAACCCAGCCTGCTGGGTTGCCGTTTTTTATGGTTTAAAATGACTATATTGCAGGGTTTCAAAAACCAGAGCGGGTGTTTTTTATCACTGTATTTCAGAAGGAAAACTACTGTATTTAGAAAATGTTCGGTATCATTTCGCATGTGCTTGATAAGGCAGCGTTTGTGAGCTCAGTACCGCTCTGCAGCCGTTACCGGAGAATCCTACCTCTCCCGCTCTTAGCGCCTCCTGCTGGATGAAAATAAACTCGCAGAGTGCAGCCATGTGGGGAAACAATGCATTTCTACGTTAAAATTAACCCAAATTGAGCTAGGCATTAAACCTACAAATGTTGTTCATTTTAAATATCACTTTTACACACAAATAATAATTATCAAAAGGAAAATATTTATTAAAAACAAGAGAAAAGTCAAAAAGTAACATGTTAGAAGAAATGCAGAAAAGGATGGCATTAACAGCTACAGAGTTCATAAACAAAGCATTGAACATTTGATGAATATAACTGAATTAGGTTTTTTTCCAACTATTCTGGCATGACAGTACACAAATAAATCACAACATTAACTTTGATATTATAACCTTTAACAGACGCATGTGTGTGTGTGTGTGTGTGTGTGTGTGAAAGAATGTGAGCAGGTGTATGAATGACAGAGTGTAAACTCTTCTACTAAACAACACAGAAAAAGCATTTAACTTTTTTTTTTTTTAACAAATTATACACTTACAGTTTGTTTCATAGTCCATGAATACAGATCATGCATCACGGTCAATTTTCATGATCTCTTTAGCATAACTGATGTAATCATGAAGAAACCCCATCTGCACAGCATGTGACATCTTCTACATCATCCAGGGCAGCATCCTCCTTTAAAACCACCGCTGCATCAGTTTAGGGGAAAGAAGATTCTCCTCTCTGACCAGGATTCATCCCAGTCACCGCCTGTTCTTCATCAGTGGCCTAAGAGAAACACATTTGAAAAAATTAAACATTTAATTAAACTATCGATTTTCAGGTAGAAGTGTATTCACATCCGTAAGGATAGGTAAATAATCGGTTTTAAAGTTTCAACACTTTGTGTGGTTGTTTAATGTCTGTCTATCACAGCTCTCATGAAGTCTATAATGGCAGCACTAGTGTGAGGACAGGTGATATTGTTTGAATAAATATCGCTTTCAGAAAGCTTCTTTACTGAAACATTAAAACAGTCATGACATTCACATACCTCACAAATGTTCATGTATGTGGAGGGCTGCTCTTCAAACCGTTAGTTCACCAAATAATTAAAATGTTCATAATTTACTCTCCCCATGTTTTTCCAGACTCATACAAACTCTGCTCATTTTTTGGAAATCATATGAATATATTTAATATTCTCTTTTTATGTCCTCCATTGCTGGTCTGGGAGACCAGTATTTTATTTTGAACATACATGTTTGCTATCATATAATTTAAGATGCATTCATATATAAATATCAGAATTTACTTCTACAATAACTCTATATTTATGAAGCTTGAAAATACTGATTATCTAAACTATAAATGGATTAACAAATATTATGAGAAAACTAAAAATATATTAATTTATGTTGTAAAGACAGACAAAAGTCTTATAGGTTTGGAATGACTTGAGGGCAAGTAAATTATTTTTTGTGTGAACTTTACCTCTAAGAGCGAAGACCAAGAATGATGACTCTCCAAATCAGACAAGACAACTCCAAACTTGGTTTGATTTCTGCAATAAAAAACACAGACATCAATGGTCTTAATGAAATGAGCACGTAATCACACTTTTGTTGCATCAAAATGTGAAGTAAACCGGCAGAAGACAACAGAAAAATTTATTTTCTAAAAATAACTTACATAAAATCTCAAAGGAATGATGCTCTCCCATGTCTCTTGCTTTTAACATCTACAAAAACAAATATTATTTTACTCTTAGTAAAACACAACAACAGCTGATAACATGAAATTATGAAGTTTACTTGCCTTAAATGATCTTTCCCTCTCTTCCAAAGAAGCTGAGAAAACCACCTCCTCACACAAGCAGACTTGTGTGTCCTTAACTCCAGTTTGAGTTCTGCAAAGAGGGACATCAATGGTTTCAATAAAATATTAACATATACATACATATATATATATATACATACACATACACACACATACAGACATATATATATATATATATAAAATCACACTGTTTTTGCATCAAAATGTGAAGTTAACAGGCAGGACACAACATAAACATTAATTTTCTAAAAAAAAAAAAGTAATAATAACTTAACTTACATCAGTCTCAAAAGAATGAAGTTATCTTGTCTCTGGATTGCAACATCTAAAAAAACAACATTATTTTAGTCTTAGTAAAAATAAAGATAACCTGATGTTATTCTGAAGTTTACTCTCCTTAAACCGTCTGTCCCTCTCTTCAGAAGAACACCTCCTCCTCATCCTCACACAGGTCTGTGACTCCTCACACAAACAGCTTCTGTGTCTTTAACTCTCAGCGCGAGGACAATGAAGACAGGAGCTGGACAAGTCTGAAATATTACATGTAAAACATACTTTTAACAGTTACCACTTCAACAGCCTCAAAATAATTATGCTTGTCTTTACTACACAATGCCGTTTCCTTTAGGAGACAAACATACATTCAGTTTAACCGCGAAAAAAAAGACAAATTCACGTGACCATAACCGTCTGTTAACGCCTCAAAAAGTACAGATAATGTAAAACCTTGTGTAAATATGACAAAATACATTCACAGACGTTATATTAAAAGTGCATCCTCTGTTCAGTACCGTTACATGAGGCAGTTAAGACCTCCGTGTCTGAGGCGAAAACCGCGTCCGTTTTATTTTAAAATATATATATATAACGTTAAGCTCCTTTGTTTCCGCCTTTCATACAACCGGGTAAACAATAAAAGATAACTTTACATTTTGAATATTTACTTACCATAGTCTTTCACTCGCTTCTCGCTTCTATCACGCTGAGAAAATGGCGGCTGCTCGCACTGGAGACGTACGATCTTGACGTGACGTGCGTGCTCTCCTTCACGTCCGCGTCCTCAACCCAGACCGCTGGGTTAAAAAATTTTTTTTTTTAAACCTTATTTTCAACCCAAACTTGGGTTAAAACATCCCAAAGTCCTATCCAACGGCCTCAACCCAGCAGTTGGGTTGAAAAAACAACCCAGCGTTTTTTAGAGTGTACGCTGGAAGTATTCGGCCAATCACAACGCACTGGATAGCTGGCCAATCAGAGTACCCCTCGCTTTTCAGAATGAGGAGCCTTGTAAAAATCATTGAGTTTCAGAAAAGCGGGGCACAGAGGAGCAACAATAATGTACATTATGTGGAAAATAATGTGTTTTTTAACCGTAAACTGCATTAACACATTGCATTACACCAAATGCACAAGAAAAAAAAAAACTTTAGCAACGTCATATGAAACCCCTTTACAACCACTATAACTAAAACAGCCGGAGATCTATATCTGCTTTGATCAGTATTTTCCCTTGAATTGTAATACAGTTCCTTTACATGTTTGCGGTATATGTTTGACTGGCCAGACAACCTTTGTCCCGCAGACAAATCTTGATACGCATAAATGATGTGGCTTATTTCATTACACTGAGGTCATTTTAATTTTGCAGAGACACATGTGAGGTCAAAACTCATTTGAGTGATCAAAAGTGAAAGTAATGACTTCTGTTTCAAATAAATGCTGTGCTGTTATTTTTAACTTTCTAAGTATCAAAGAATGTAAAAATAAGCAACCAAATTAGAATGATTTCTAAAGGATCATGTGACACTGAAATCTGGAGTTATTCAGCTTTGCCATCACATATATACCAAATATATTATAAAACCACTGTTTTAATATATATTAAAATAGAAAACAGTTAATTACATTTCAAGAATATTTGACAATATTTCTGTTTTTACTATATATTTGATCAAATTAATGCAGCCATGGTGAGAATTCTGGAGAGATTCTTTAAAAAAATATTACGTATGTATTGTATCATTTCAGAAGTGTTGTTTTGAAATAATACACTACAGTTTGCTCAGTTTGTGTTATGACGTTATTAAACACATTAAATGCACTGTAATGTATCCATTTACAGTGGAATGAAAAAAGAAATTGTCACTTTCAATTCCCAGCATGTCTCCCATTTATGTGGACTAAAAGCGTGCGACACGTGAAAGCATAGATCTTTTCTTGTTATTCACTACCAAAGATCATTTCTACTCATGGCCACTCATCCTTGGGCTGGCAAAGGCATTTAATACAATAGTTTTCTAGGTGTGTTCCTACTCTGTTAAAAGTAATCCTGTCAACATGTATTGCAACTCTGTATCGAGAAAACAATAGCGTGCGTCAGCGTCTTGGAATCCTGCCGAAGCTGCATCTACTGATTCAGAGTCTGGGTTCTACTGTCAACATAGGATTTGTGGCACGTTTCAAATGTCTTTAACCAGCAGGTCAGTTATATTGTTTCAAGATTAGGTAAAGAGTGTTATCATAATCATACACTTTGTTTGTACCCTTAGAGAGCTACTCTGGCTTCAGGAACAGAATCTATCAGCACTGAGACGCATCCTCTGATTAGTGTTCAAGATGGTGAACATATTTCTTCTCCTCCCTGACAGTTTTTCAACAGGTCTCTCTTCACTTTAAACGACGCATTGTGGCCATCTGGAAATAATTACACAGTCTATTATTCAGAGCTGTGAGATTCCAACAAAAGACCACAATAAATATCCAACTGCGCCCTCTCTTCTCCTGATTTTCTCTTTCTTCAGCATGACGCACATGTTCAAAATTGCAGTTTTTCTTGAACTAAAAAACATTGTGCGAAAGAAAAAAAACGAATGACTGTTTGATCTACCCACGATTGTAAGGAACAGTGAATTATGATTTTTGATTGCTGAGGTTTTGGGGGGCTAAAGGTTATTTTCGATCACAATATTTCTTCGGGTCAGTTCAGGACAAATGTGATGCCCTTTAGCTTTGCTGAAAATAAAACACTTCATTACACAATCATTAAAGCCCCATAACAAGAACAACTTACTGAGGTCCAGATTTAAAGCTGGCACGTCTCTTATGTCTCTTTCAAACAGTTGTATGCAAGAGTGTGTGTGTGTGTGTGTGTGTGTGTATTTATACACTTTCTTACAACCACTTACTCAAAACGGCTGTTCCCTGCTAATTCATTTAGTAAACTCCATTAGCTTCCGATTGTCCAGTAATCTCCTGAAGGTCAGTAAATCAGCTCAATGAAGTGGTCAGTCTGCCCTTATGTGACACTGAATGACCAATGGCTTTAGTTGATGATGCGTGATGCAGATGTAGGTTCACATGATTGAGGCCAAATGAGGTTTGGATGAGCTGCCACAAACCAACGTGAACTTGTGAAGGGGTTTGCAGGGATTTGGGCATGTTATTGGCAAGAATGTCAATCCCAGGGCCGCAAACATGACTTTCACCACTGCTCCACATCCATGCATCGCAGTCTTGCCCCTTGATGACCCTCAGATGCATCTTTGGAATTAAGGACTGATTGAACCTGATCCTTCACGTTAGTAAACACAACCAGCAGTGCTCAAATCCAGCCTAGTGGGCATGAATTAAGAGGCTGTTTACGCTGCGCCTGAAGCACTGAGTCATTTAAGGACAGCACAAGAACAACAAATGCACTGTCTCACACCTACAAACACATTAACAATGGGTTAGAACAGCAATTAAATCACCAAACCTGGCTTCTGTGAAATACACTGAGAAAAGCATGGGATTTATAGTGTTGATTAATTTTGTGCTAGTGTTTTTAACAAATTGTTCACGACCATTAAAAAGTTTGAGGTTGGTATAAATTTTTTTTTTTTGTCATCATTGTGACATGATATTCAGAAATCATAATATAATATTTGGTGCTCAAGAAACATTTCATATTATTGTCCATGTTTAAAATAGCTGTGATGCTTATGATTTTAATCTGCAATTTTTATCTTTTTTTAGGAATTTAATGAATATGAAAGTTTAAAGAACAGCATTGATTTAAAATAGAAAGCTTCTGTAACATTATAATTGTCTTCACAGTCACTTTTGATCATCACATGATTTATGAACATTGCTGAATAAAAATATTAATTTCTTTACAAAAATAAATAAATCATACTCACTTCTGAACAGGAGTGTTTCTTTAATTGAAAAGATTTAAACTTATTTCTTGTTATATGAAGGTCCTTTTAAAATTCATCATTTTTTTATCCCTTTTGAGTGCTTTTATATTTTAATGTTTTAGCCTTGTCCCAGATTTCAATATTAAAATATGAAAATAATTGTGAAAAAGTATTACATGAACAATTATGCTAACCTAAAACAAGAATTAAATAACCATAAACCATTTTTTATTAATAAGGTGCACAAAATCATTTATGTACATTTTACACAAATTATGACACGTCATTTTCATCCCAACCAACAGTTTTGCCACTAATAAAGTTTATTCTAAATTTATGAAGGAGACAATAGTGTATTAAAAGCTTGAGAATAAATATGAGACGTGATATGTAAATAAAAAAGAAAAAGAATTAAATACTACTTGAGAACAGAATATTTATTATGTGTCATTTCCAATAATGCTGTAATTTCTATGTTAAATTATGCAAAAAGTTTGAGAATTGAATTGCATGTGTATATAGGGTATATAGAATACTGACAATGAAATTAGCCTACTCAAGACAAAAAAGTTGTAAATGTAATTTCCATCACTGAATGTTATTAAAAAATTAATTGTTACTAAACAATTATTTAAAACGTGCATACCAAAAATTCCATAGACATAAAAGTGGACAAAATTAAATAAACCAGTGAGAGTGAAAGTGTTTATTTTCTAGTCCACAGGGACAGACGTCCCCATAGTTGAAGAAACACCTAATTATCTTCAGTCTGAAGCAGTTCTCGTATCTACAGGAATCAGGGAAAAGCTGACATTAGATTTGCCAATTAGGAGTTTACTTTTATAAAAACACATTCATCAGAGAACACAGAGTGGGGTTTCACAAAGCCCCTTTGCCCTTTAAAGACTGACGAAACTAGAGGTAATGAAAAGCAAAATCTCACACACAGTTGCTCTCTTTTCCAAACACACACACAGACAAACAAACCTAGACAAACCAAGACCCTAAATGTTTTTTTGATTTACCACCAGACAGAGATTTACAATTTTTAGAAATTTAATTTGAACATTTCTTATTACAATTTACTTAGAAAAAGATATTAAAGACTTCAATCCTCTGCACTTCACTGTGACCTGACCAGCCGGACCGACTAACAAACACAGCACTTATATAACCTTGCTTTAAAAAAGCATATTCAGTCCGTTGAGCGTGATACAGAGATGGGCAGATCAACAGAACGACAGAGGGGGAAGGAGACAAGGTCAAGGTTCAGATCACAAGGTACTCAGTTCGGCTATCTTGAGTGTTCGTTTATTTCTAGTCTCTTTTAGTGTTGCATTTGATGTGTGACACCAATATTAAAATGATAGAATGGGGTCACAAACTAAAAGAGAGCAGATTACAGCTTAAACACGCTCCGTCACTGAGACATAGACCATAATCTCAACCATCAGAAGCCCCTCACACATACAGGCACATTCAAAGTAGGGCAGGGTCATTTCCTTTCTAATCAATTTCCATATCATTCACATTTCCTCAAAGGGACAGACACACTTGTTCATTCTGACAGCTGTTTTTCTTCCAACCGGCCTCCTTTTATTCATCCATACATCTCTGTTTCTGTCCTTGAGTTCTCACAGTCACAGAGGCTGATTGTCTGATTGTTAAACACACACACACACACACACACTCCTTTGCAATGTCAGTGATGTCAGATTGCATAGAGTTCACAAACATCACACCACCCTTCAAAAGACTCCAGAAAACAGAGAAACTACTGTGGAGCTTGAATAAAAGTTTTATTTGCCTTTAACAAGATTTCGGAGAAGCAAAAACACACTTGACCTCTAGCAAAGAGATACAGCAACATCGACTGAGAATAAAATATTGTCTATTGCTTAATAAAAATATAAAGCTTGGCAGTTAGTTATGAGTCATTCGTGGAATTTGACAAAATAACCTCGAAACCAGGAAAGCTTACTGTGTGTGTGTGTGTTTACCTTTTTTTTACTTGTGTGCGTGAACACACGATGGGGAAATGTAATAGATGGAGCCCAACGTTGCTCATAAAAACACTTCAACACATAGAAGATTAGAGGAATTGAAAAGGTCCATCATGTGACTGATGAATTTACGCATATAAACAAAAGGTGTGTCAATGAACTCGTTGCTTAAGCAGAGACTGAGATTGACAGATGTGACACTCCCCGTGCTCAAAATATTGTCACGTTGCTAACATTGCATTGAATACAGGGCTTTTCCCTTCGGCGGCATTTTAGTTGCTATGGGCTATTTATGGAGGGTATTCCATGTTTAGTCACTTTAGGTAAACAGAGGCTCGACAACCTTTATACAGTTATCGAGAAACCTACGTGACCTGCCTTTGTTATTGAATGGTACAGGTGATGTCATTAGCTGATATTTTTACCCTCATTTGAGAGGTTATTTATAGTATGCAAACATAAAGAAGAAGCTAGGTCTGGCATTAAGTGAAACTTTTTCCCTATACATTTAAAAATATATATTTTCCACAAATTAATAATTCAACTTTTCAATTATTTTAAAATTGTTAAAACATTTAGTTTATTATTTACTAAAACATTATTTAATGTTATTTTTCTTTTACTTTTATTTATATTTGCAATAATTTTTTTTTTTTTTTTTTTTTTTTTTTTAAATAAATAAAGTTATTGAACAATGCCATTTTTTCCTGCAGGCATACCAAAATAATAAAATAAAATAAAATAAAATAAAATAAAATAAAATAAAATAAAATAAAATAAAATAAAATAAAATAAAACAATAATATTTTATTTTCTGGATCTAGACTGCTCAATAAGCCATAATAGGCCAACAAAAATTATCCATCCAAATAAATGAAGTAAACTTTCATTTATCATAATTAAATTAATTGCACACAATGATGTTAATGTTGAAAATTCTCAAAAATTGCATTTCAATTCAATTCAAATGTCCATGTGCATCAAAAGTACTCCTCTTTTCTTGTTCTTAGGATCCTATTTTTATTTTCTCTCTCTTTGTAAGTTTCTTTACTGTCTGTTTTTAATTTGAGAGTCCTATTGTTTTGTCACACAAGACCATGATCAAAACCGACAAAACGAATTCAGTGACATCATGTAAACACACACACAAACAGAGACATGTGTGAAACCAAACACTGTATTTGTAACTCTAAACACACATACACACAAAATCTTTGTTGTAGAGAACAAGCGGTGTGTGTATATGCTGCCTTTTTGAATTTGTATAATGAATTGCAATGAATGAGATGCTGTGAAGCAGTTCAACTGTCACATCACCCACCTCCTTGTTTATTCAGACTTTCTCTCTAATTCTTCATCAAAATCTATTCATAACCCTTTGAAGTCCCACCGGCTGGCAGATCTTTCACACAAGTCATTTCTTTGCATCCAGCGAAGTAACTTACAATCCCACATACAGCTATTTGCATACATTTCCAGAAACTAATTTGTCTTTGAATGTCACAGTGTATCAAATAAGAATCATTTATCCGGAAATCATCAATCTTCCCCAAATGCTGCTGCTAAACAAAAGGTTATGTGTGAGAAATGAGAACATTGTGAAAATGAACAGTCACACGAACGCTAATGACTTTTATCTGCGGTAAAAAAATTTGCTAGCAAACTGTTTGCCCCAAAAATAAAAGAACAATAAACAGCGGCCCGCTGAGAAAAAGAGGAATTATGGAAGAATGAGCACGGATTTATGGGATATCGTAACACCCTTCCTGGAGTTTACAGTTTTCAAAGTGTAACCCTCGGTGCTCTTGTATAACTTTAACTGAATCATTTAAAAGGCATGTTTGCTAACATGCTAATACATTCACTGAAACTCTTCACATTAATGCCTGAAGTGCTCTTGGCCGATCCCTGGATTAATAAATGAAAGACTGATTACATCAGGGGCACCGACGTGGCAGCAATATCCTCAAACAGAGGTGCCCTGCGGTCTCAGATAAAAAAGGGGTCTCCAAAGCCTGAAGATAAGTCTTATCGCCCTCACAGCCACATCATCTAAGAAACTATTTTTGATACTTGATCTCAAGTCAAGTTTGAGGGCAACTCGATCTGATGCAACATGGACGTTTATGGTTGCGTTTTGGCTCTCGGCTCTCTGCAGGTGCTCTCAAGAGTTTTACAGTGGGGTTAAAGTCCTTCCTGGATAAATACTAAAGTGCACCTCGGGCCATAAACACATGGAATACATCATTGAGCTGAGATAAGGAATTGCACTGGAATTTTTTTTACTTCGTCAGCCACCCTTATCACAGTTGAGAGCGTGCTCCCCAACACATATGTTAAGTGCAGCTAGATGCACGTAGGCATTTGTCTTTGCACGAGACATTGATCATGACATCTGCATTTTCCTTCTTGATTGGGTGAATAAGGAACTGGTTAGCATAGACATTAATAAATACCTATACATATTTTGGTTTGTGCGCCTGTTGAATAAAACGGGGGTTTGGTTTTCTGTAATGTGACCCAGCTGTTCTGGATCTGCGCAGCAAACCAGACTGCCAGGAGTCGGTAACGAGCTGGACTTAATTAATACCCAACACGCCCGTGGCCTGAACCTTGACCTGCTTGTTCTCTCTTTCATTCGCTCTCCTGCTGAGTATTCTCCACATGCAGTAAAATAATGAATGCGAAAATGAGAGTAATATGGCTTTTAATGTGAATCTTTAATTGAGGAACTCTGTGCACAAATGATCTTTGGGAACCCTGCCGCAAATCATCTTCATGGATCCTGCTGCTAAACATTGCACTTAAATACACATGTACGCTGGGAGCCAAAAGTAAAATTAGAGATTATGAAAATTTAATTTACTGCTGGAAAAATAATTAAAGTTTCTATCATTAAAAAAACAACAACTTTATGACATAAAAGGTCAAAAGGAATATTGCATTGCCAAATGATAAGATCATTTTAATGCTAAATGCCCCAAAGCTGATTGTTTTCCTAACTATTTTGTGTGTTTGTATGTTTAAGATGGCATCAGACTGAGTTATAGTTCTGCAGGGATTGGGTGGAGATCTGGGTTGGACTGACATGAGGAGACACTGATTCATTACTGGGCAGGACTATGAAATCAAGGCCTGTGTTGGTGATCTGTGATTTATAGATTCAGGCCAGAATAGGGTGTGCTGGACATTTGGCAGGCCAGACAGAGGATTACACACAGATGATCGAAGCATTTCTGAATAATAAGCTCATGTTGGGGTCAGAAGCGTTTTTAGGATAAAATGTGGCACGGCTAGAAGTGCAGGATACGAATGAGTGTCAGGCAGGTCAGGAGAGGGTATGTTTGGATGTGTGTGTGTGTGTGTGTGTGTGGTCACAGATAAAGTCGGTCTGGGCAGTCAGGAGAGAGTATGTTTGGGTTTCTGTGTGTGGTCAGATTTGTCTGAGCTGAAATCAGTGTGTGCATGCGTGCGTGCGAGTGTGTCCACACAGAGTCATGTGATCTTGATTAAGTTTCTAGAGAAGTGTTATCCGGGTGTGTAATTCAGTTGTGTGGATGGTTCAATCATTGCTGAGTGTGACCTAGTTGAGTTGCTTCAGACAAGTTAAGCTACAGTGATCTCTGATTGCTTATTCAGGGCCTATTCACACTGTAATCTGCAGATATACCCGAGTAAACAGCCCTGGTCTCTGTCCATGGAACATATTTTATTCTGTTCTTATCATATTATTCTCCATTTCTTTGGAGTGTGTGTGTGTGTGTGTGTGTGTCTGACTGAGTGAAAGTGAAAGTGAAAGTGAAGTGAAGTGACATTCAGCCAAGTATGGTGAATTTGTGCTCTGCATTTAACCCATCCGAAATGCACACACACAGAGCAGTGAACACACACACACACACTGTGAGCACACACCCGGAGCAGTGGGCAGCCATTTATGCTGCGGCGCCCGGGGAGCAGTTGGGGGTTCGATGCCTTGCTCAAGGGCACCTAAGTCGTGGTATTGAAGGTGGAGAGAGAACTGTACATGCACTCCCCCCACCCACAATTCCGTCCGGCCCGAGACTAGAACCCACAACCCTTTGATTGGGAGTCCAACCCTCTAACCATTAGGCCACGACTTCCCCACAGTGAGCCCAAGGACCTCAACTGAACCCAGATACTCTGATACCATCACCCACGATTATCTGTATGTGTTTAAAATAAAAATATAATGAACGTGTAGAAACATTATCATCATCAGTTATTTTAAGATTTTAATTTGCAATATTAGTCTGTTGTTGGATGGTTGCTTGAGTGTGGCTAAATAATTTCTGAGGTGTTTAGAGTGGTTTTTAGTGAGCTACTATACAAACATTTAGCACGCTGCTAGGGCGATGTTCATGGTGGTTAGCAGGGCATTGATATGTAGTAGCTAAGCTGTTTAGAGTGGCTCTAAGCTAAGGTTGTGAAGGGGTGGAACATCTCTGGTAAAAAAAAAATTTTTGGAAAAGTTTTTTGGAAACATTTGGAAAATTTTCAGAAACTTTTGCAAAGTTTCCATAAATTTTTGGGACATTTAGTTTTCTTTTGGCTGTATTCTTCGCATATTTAGCAGACTGGTTTCTGGGTGGTTGCTAAAGCATTGCTAGGTGGTTGCTAATGTGTGACTGGAGTAGTTAATATAATGTTGCTAGGGTGTTACAAGTGGTTGCCAAGGCATTGCTACATATCTGAACAGGTGGTCAGAGTGGTTACCAGATCATTGCTACAGTAGGCTATGTTGCTAAAGGGTTAAGAGTGGTTTTCAGTGTGCTTAGATTGCTATAGGTTTTTGCCAGGGCATTGTTGCATGATTTCTAAGTTATATGGAGTGACTTTAGTACACTTCTAGGGTGTTGGTTGATTTCTAGGGCTTTACTCCATAGTTGCTAAGGTGGTCAGAGTGGTTACCAGGGCATTGTTGTGTGGTTGCTGAAGTTCAAAGTGGATTTTAATGCATTGCCATATGGACAACTTGAAGGGATAGTAGCCTACACCCGAAAATGAAAATTAGCCCATGATTTACTCACCCTCGGGTGAACTATTCCTTTAACAAACGGTTGAATTTAAATAGGTTTCTACTCATTCCAGTGCAGGTGGTGCGTTACGCTGGAGCCATTGGCTCTCATTAACAGATGGACTACTATAAAACATATCCGGAATAAACAGGAGCAGTGAATGCCTGTTAATGTCAGGTTTATGTGGGTGGAAGGGGTGGTCAAGCGGAACAAACTCAATCAAAAGTGAGAGATGGAGTGTGGAAAGAAATCAGAGTTTTTAGTGGAGGAGTAATAGGATGTGAATGGATGTAAATCAGAAATACAGAGGAGTGACATAATGAAAGGCTGAAGGAGCATATGAGTCAGTGAGCGAGTGAGAGGCCTCATGTACTGCCACAAACCCCAGCCACACATTGGAGAACTGTAATTAGAGCCATCCCAGAATAGAGGAAACACTGGAAGGAAAGAAAAGGGAGGAAAATGGAAGTAGAAACATGTCACAGTGCAAATATAGATTTACACAAAACTACAACTTTGAAAACAAACAAGAAAATTGAAAAAAAATTATTTTGCATTGTGAGACTTTAACTTGTACTTACTTTTACTTAATTACTTTTGACATTTTATTATTATTATTACTATTTGGACAAAAACTTTTACAATTCAGTGAAGGCAAAATTATATTGAAAATTATTAACAAAAAAATGTGGTCATTTACAAGACAAAATATATATTCATATATATATATATATATATATATATTAAACCTTACAACTTGATGTTAATTACAAAAAAGAAAGAAAAATAACTACCCAAGTAAAATCAAACTGACATCACATGAGAATTTGTTATGCTGAAACACTCAAGGCAAACAGGATCATTAGTTTACGACAACATTTCAGTTTCACTTGGAAATATAGATTTTTTATTTTTTTTTGCATCTGCTTTTCTTACAAGTAAAAACAACTTTGTCAAGTAAATGCTTCCAGATGGTTGTTACATTTGCTCAGTATTCCATATTTAAACAGTAAGGGGGATATTTACTAGGAATAATCTATGCCCACTGAAAGCCATTTTATTTGCACATGCTTTCCACATTGTTCTGGTCAATTAAGGAATTATGCAAATCAGGTAAGCACAGATTCATCTGGTGAGTCAGTTCAGATTGCTTGTTTGTTGAGGAAGCAGCAGAATACGGTAACCTGTCTTAATTTACTGAGACTTTTTACAGATACTTTGCTCTACTAAAAGCATGAAAAGGTCTTGATTCGTAGGGAGAAATTAACAAAACTAAATTTAACTACATTTTGTCATTATTCATTATAAAAAAGAAAGAGATCTAAATCTAGATCATATACACATCTCACAGATATTATGTAGCCAGCGATGTGGCTGGTCAGAGAGGCTCTGCTGTGGTCACTGGATCTGCTCTTTGTTCTAAACCCATAATTGCTCACTGGTTTCCGGTGTGAGTGTTATCGATGGCTAGTGCGTAGACAAGCTAATCCTTTAATTGGGTTAAATAAACATCAATCCCCCCAGGCAAACGTCACACTGTGTCTCATGTAATTGAGATCCTATTCTACTCAATCACACCAACCCACAAACACATGCATGCTGCCATAACACTGACCAGTTCAGCCACTGGATTACAAAACACATAATCAGTTATTTTGCTATCGTCCAAAAATACATGGAAATATCGAAAGATTTTAACTACAGACACAAAATTCAAGGTCTTAAAATAGTCTGAAATTCTTAGATGCAGATTTGTTTCTTTATTTATGAAACTTAAGCAAGCAAGGAAATGTACCATTTTTAAATATATATATATATATATATATATATATATATATATATATATATATATATATATATATATAAAAAAATCTGGTTTACAATATCCATTTTGCTGCAGTGTTTAGCTCTTATGCTATTCAAATATTTAGAGTTTGATCAGGGTTGGAGCTGAACTCTGCAGCGCATTGGCCCTGCAGGACAAGATTTAAGGGACGCTGATGTAACATGTCGTGCATAGTGTTCTGTTTCCTGCAGAAAACATAACAGTCATCAGTAAGGTGTCAGATTAGAGCAATAATCCCATTTAAATCAGCACAGTTGTTCTCATGCACCTTGTATTCTGAACATTACATGCTGATAAATATACTGCTAATAAATAGCCCTGCAATATCAAATTGTTGAGTGTATGTGTATATTTTAATGTAAAAGGCTGTGTTATTAAGAAAAAAAATCCATCATCAAGGTGTTTAAATTTAAACTGTAGTGAAAAAAGCTGACCCTTTTTGTCCTCTCACCTCAAAAGCCACCAACATGTTTGTTTAGAACTGTTTTCAATCAATGGTGCTTTAATATTTCTCTCCTGATTCAGATGAGAGGACTTTTTCACTGGAGAAAGCTGTATTATGGAGAGAGGACTTGAAGCAATGGATTGAAGTTAAAAACACCTTAAGGATGGATTTGTTTTTGACTAACATGCAGCTGCTGCTTGTGAATTACTTACATTACTTACATTATAGTGATGTTTTTATCAGTTGTTTGGACTCTCATTCTGACGGCACCCATTCACTACAGAGGTTTCATTGGTGAGTGAGTGGCGTAATGGTGAATTTCTTTGAATCTGTTCCGATGAAGACAAAACTCATCTACATCTTGGATGACGTGGAGATGAGCAGATTTTCATTTTTGGGTGAACTATTCCTTTAATAAAAATGCTGCGTTGCACACTGCATGAACCGCTATTGTAAAAACATTGATATTTCTATCTTATAATAGTTGGAAAATCCCTATTTACCCAATTTAAATACAGATGTGATTAATGTTTTTAAATAATCACACAACATTAACACGTTTAATTAACAGTCCTAATAAAAATGCTAACTTTAATTATAAAAACAAATACTGAGGTGAGGTCATCTAGGTCACAGAGTCAGATTACACCCTTGAGACTGTTTGCTCTCACAAAACCACACATCTCCTTGTACACATATGTGCAGCAAAAAACAAAAAACAAAAAAAAATCACACATGCCATGCGTACACACACACTCTTGCATGAACTCATAATATCAGTCATTTGTGTTTCTGGTTTATGTCCTGTGGTTAAGATCCATAATACAGAACAGACCGTCCCAAATATCCAGCACCAGGTGCATGTATGTGTGTGTGTGTGTGTGTGTGGCCAGAGAGACGTCCCTTAATGGGCAGAGTAAGTGTTAGACACTGAGTTCTTGTTAATTATGTGTCACTTATGCAACAAGTTTCACACATTTCTTGCTGCCAGTAACACAGACTGTCCAAGACACCCAGCCAAACAAACAACACAACACAATCACACAGCACATCTGAACACACTAACGACCATACAATCATATAACAAAATCATTAGTTCATCATGATGCCTCATGCAATAATCAATGATAACAAACTGACCCTTATCGTAAAGTATCATGCTTTTCATATAGAATCACAGATCAGTTCACATTCAAGGCAACAGCAAGCAACAGCGAATCAAAGCAATGGAAAAGAGCTGTCAGTTGCAAAAACAGTTGCTGTGTTGCAAAATGGTATCTTACAATTACTGTACACAATGAGACAAGGAAATACTCTGAAATTAAGAAAAAGCCAGAGGAGAGAGAAAGAAACATGGGTGAAAAGGTGAAACCATGACTAGACCACTGAGGCTGGTGTGGTCAACGCCTGGTGAGTAATACACACTTATTCTTTACCTCTCTCTTCTACACATAGAAATACACACACTGAGTGGATCACTCACCAGATATACATGTTTTGTGTGCTTTTTTGAATAAGAGACACACAGTGTGCAAGTGTAAGTAGAGGAAATATGATCAGGGCTGTCATTTAGTTAAATCAGTTTACCAGTGTCATTTTTTAAACACTTGAATGCATTTATTCAATTTGATATTCTAAATAATGAATCATCTGAGTTCTCACATTTGCGTACTCAGGGGTGCTGGAATGCAGTTGGAGGTGAGCATCACTTTGCCCCTCTCAGTTTGAAATTTGGACTTTGGAGGAAGCAGAGCAATTGTGTCTCATAATGTAGCCATTTGTAGCACACTTGGTGAAGGAAGCAATGAAAGACAACGACATTTATCTTCTTCTGGATTGTTACCATGACAACGCAGCATGGCATACATCAGCTGTTTTTAACAGCTTACATGCGCTGCCAACAACTTATTTAACCTTCCATGAAATGCATGTGTAATATATCACAACAAAACAAACCAACTTGAATTATTCTGTTTTCTGATCTATCTACAAAATGAATGGTGTGGACTCACCATTAGGACTCACCTGACTCACATGCAAAATTACTTCCTTGAAGTGGTCATGCAAGGGCACAAACAAATGACAAATAAATAGATAAATATTTTGCATCATGTCTTATGTGTCTGTTTGAAACCAACTGGCTAAGGAAGCAATGAAAGACAGCTTCATTTCTACTTCATCTGTAACCAGAATTCTTTGGTGAATACTATAAAACACTTTTCTTATCTACAAATGTATTGTACATATTTTCAGACGTGAAGAAATTGTTTGCACCATATCAAACCAAAATAAATCCTGATTTATTCTACTACAGAAACTAATGTTGCTTGGATTTGGGAGCATTCCTGCAGCTCCCTTCAGGAGCGCAATAACAGCATGGTTTGGATTTTGCCCAATTCATCTTCACTTGTATCATTATTTTCTATTTTTGTGAATTTCAGACAGCTTTCAGCATGCAGTAGGTTTAGAATGAGTGACTCTTTCTGCAGGTTAAATCTTGATGCCAGTAGGTGGTGACACGTGACTCTTTTCATGAGCAAGTATTTGAAATACTCACTCAACCAATTCTGTTTGTTGTGTTTGTTCTGCTTTGGCAGTTCGTTTGGAACTATTTTCACCAAAACAGAAAAATCAGCTTGAAATAGTGTGCCTAAACTATATGTAACTCAGCATTAACTTCATATTAAGCAACACCACATCTGATAATGCTTAATCAAATAACTTTGTGATTCTTTTCTGTGTGAAATTTAAAACTTATCTTTGGCTACTCATGTACAACACGTTTTCTTTTTCATTAATTTTTTATCACTCCATTTCCCTGTGCCATGTGTTTTTTTGACCATAAAAACATGTTCCTGTTGAATGCAATTATTAAAAAGTATATTAGTAATAATATTGAGTATATAATATAATTAGTTTGAAGTTTGAATACCAGTGGAGGACCAGTGGTCAAAGCAAATATTTTTTAACCCATGTATGATTAAGTCCATAAACTGTGTCAAATTAATTGTACAATGAATCATTTCTTATTGAATTATTGCAAATGTGTTTCATGTTTGCTTGTCGAGTGGGTTTGGACAAATCCAGAAGCTGTTGTGAGATGTAGTGAGATGAGTAAAGAGCGCTGCATAAATTTACACTCTTTGTCACCCACACAATTTTCTGAAACTATATAATACCACAAAGGCCTATTATTTAGATTTCTTTCATTTAAAATTCCCTTTTTTAATCCTTTAAAACCGTTAATCATTTTTGCAGTCCTAGATGCACCTCTAAGTCTTTTAAATTCAGTGGATTAAGATGGACAGATTTGTGAATGAGCTGCATATGGCAAACATTCTTGAGCATGTATTTACAGAATATACTCTCGCGTTACAACTGTTATGGAATGTGTGTATTTTTATGATACACATGTTCATGAACACACCAGTCACACATGCATGTAAGTGTAAAGCTCCACCAGGTCACGACCTCATGAATTTAAATCAGTCTCAGTCATTTAACACCACGCTAACTGTTCAGCTCAGCATCTACAGCTGCACATAAAGCAGGAAGCACATCTAGATCTATTCAGTTTAAAGTGTAATTATAACTGTGCTTCGAGAATCGAAACATTTGCCATCGGCGTTCCAATTCTCATGTGCTACAAGAAAATGTATCCTTAATGTAATTAATTATGATTTAATTATTATTAATTCAAATTTAAGGCTAGTTTGTGATGCCTGAATACACACATTTTAGTATGCATCTGTTGTGAAAGGAATAACAAACCTAGAACATGATCATTTCTGACTGTCTATTAAGTGTGTGTTTTTCAGTAATGCTGCCATCTAACCGTATGACAATGCTTTTTATATTTTAATGCAGATACATAATCACAAGCATTTATGGTTACAAAAAAGTATGTCAGTGCACATTCAGTTGTGTTTTTCTGAGTCATGGTGATGATTCTCCAAACACTTCAGCTCAGAGCATGATCCAGGATCTCTTTGTCTGCCTTTTTGTTCCTGTTATGTCTTCTGTTCTCGTGTTTGAACATCTCAGAAAGCCAAATATACACATACAGAGTTGTGTGATCAAAAGTGTGTAAATTGTCACCCGTCGTGTCCCGCCTCCACATTAAAATCTGCCCATCTGGGATCCTTGAATATGTGTTTTATTGCTGATGAAAATAATATTTTTGGCCATCTAGCTGATTGTATTCCATTTTTTTTTTTTTTTTAAGAAAATTATTTTATTCAGCAATGATCAAATTATATTGATCAACAGTGACAATTTTGCAAGTTACATTTATAATACAAAGGTTTTCCATTTCAAATAAATGCTATTCTTTGAATGTGTTATTCAAAAATAAAAATACAAATAAAAAAATAAATCTGGAGAAGTATCGCAGTATCACCAACAATATTAAACAACACAGCTGACATTGACAATAAAAACAGAAATAAATCACAGTTACATTTTAAAATGTATTGAAATAGAAAGCAGTTATTTTTAAATTGTAATAATATTTCACAGTGCTATTGTTATTGCTATTTTTTAATCAAATAAATGCAGCCTTTATGCAACATAAGAGACTTAAAATCTTGCAGTTCTGTAAATGAAACATATAAATGATAAACATACAAGTTGTGTTTACACAGAGCATCATATACAGTATACCCTGAAAAGGTACTTAGACTTTTCAGTGCACTACGAAGGCAACATCTGTTTAGCCAGCAATCACAGTCGTGTGAACAATATTCAGTTCAGTGTATCTGCCGCTTGTCGATTCTCATGCACGGCCGATGAAAGCAAGAATGTCATGACAACAGCACAGAGATGCATTTAGAGCCAGTTTCACAACACAGTGAATCAGAGTATTATTAACATGAAAGTGCTTTTTCCATCATTATGATGTATAGTATACTAAACAATGAAGCAATCACAGACTATTTTGTCTATTTAGGAGTTATTATTCATTATTTATATAAGGTGTTATGGCTTCCCTTTTGCAAATTTACAATGAATATTCCAAAGATCAACATCGCTTCTTTTATTTATTTGTTACATTGTCTCCTGAAACATATACGTTGTGGTTGTTTGGATGTTTGCTGTGAAGAAATGTAAAGACTGGACATTGAATATCCTTGTTTAAACAGTATACAATCTGATATACACTATACACATTGTAAATACAATGGGTTAAGAATCAACCAAGACTGAATGAGTTTATGTGAGTGTCACTAAAGATAGACAACAACAACACAAAAAAAACCTGCTCAGAAAGAACAGAATGAGGAAAGATAGAAACTTGACAGACGCCACCTGATGAAAGAAGGGAAAAAACAACAGAAATCAGATATGGATGATAATTATTGGTGTGTGTGTCTGTGTATGTGTGTGTGAGCGTGTGTGTGTGTGTGTGTGTGTGTGTGTGTGTGTGTGTGTGTGTGTTGGAGAAGGTGCTGAAGAAGAAAGAGAGAGAAATACAGAGATACTGTGGCAGCCGTCTGGCGCACAGACCAATCTTTCATCTGCTGCTTTTAATCCTGCCATGGTCCACATTCATGATAAAACCTGAGCTTGCATAACCAAAACAAGAAAATTCATAATCATAACACTAAGCCTTCTGACCATCTCTAAATTTAGAGGCTTTAAGCAAACTGAGAGAGAGCAAGACAAAAATGCTTAAATTGACACAAATGTGCCAGAAAAAAATGTGACCCTGGACCACAAAACCAGTCTTAAGTGTCAATTTTTCATAATTAAGATTTATACATTATCTGAAAGCTGAATAAATAATCTTTCAAAATATGCATGGTTTGTTAGGATCAATAATTGGTTTGAGATACAACTATTTGAAAATCTGGAAATCTGAGAGTGCAAAAAAAAAAAAAAAAATTCTAAATAGTGAGAAATTTCCCCTTTAAAGTTGTCCAAATTAATTCTTAGCAATCAAAAATTAAGTTTGTAAATATTTATGGTAGGATATTTACAAAGTAAATTCATGGAAAATGATCTTTACTTAATATCCTAATGATTTTTGGCATAAAAGACAAAATGAAAATTTTGACCCATACAATGTTTTTTTTTTTTTTTAAATGATGTGTCTTTTCCAATTGGTGCCCCCTTTAAAAAAAATTACACATGACACATAATTTTCTAATAAAAGATAAAATACTACAATACTAAATAATACACTTTGGTTCATGATAAGAGTGTTAAATGTGATGGTCCCAAATATCTTTTGTGATCAGCATGCGTTTGTTCATATGTGTTACAAATGACGTGAGAGTTTAACGAACTGTCATTTTTAAGCAGATTATCTGCTAAATTTGTTTGTGAAATCATGATTTCTGCCACGTGTTTAAAAAAAACACTTTGACCTAAAATAATTATGCTATTTAAAATAAATAATTAAATAAAAATGAGAAGGGTAAAAATTTTATCGCCAATCTATTGATCTTTTTTAAAAACAAATCTTTTCATTCATTAGAAGAGGAGAAGCTCATGCACAGGTAGACAGAGGAAATGATACGTGGTTGAAATAAACAGGGAAAAGGAGCGATGGCTTAAACAAGCTACATCAATGGATCATGAGAGGAATGAGATCCGAAACATTAAAAGAGAGCTTCAAGAACCCAACAAAGGACACATGGAGCAGAAACGTCTGTGTAGAGAATAGTTCAGTTAATAATTGGCCTGTGTTTAAGAATTAAAACAGGAGTTTGCAAGTCTGTGTGAACATCAGCTTTTGAACAGATTCCTGGTCCTTCATTTGCCCCTTCTGGAGTAACAGGAGCTCCATTGTAGAGGAGTGTGTCTTCAACTAGAGTCTGGCCCTCATGCAGACCACCTGTATGCTAATGAGGGATCGTCCCATTGTATCCGCAAAAAGAGAACAGCTTGTCAGAGTGTGCCGCAATGAGGCTGAGTGTGACCAACCAGGGAGTTAAATAGGGCGACAGAAGTGTGTGTGTGTGCCATGGGGTCAGATCGCGGTGTTTCTAATTGATGACCTCAGATGGAGGTCTTGCGGGACTTGATTTCAATACAACTGGCTGGATTTATTTTAAAACTGTTTCTCTGTACACGTGTCCATGTGCATGAATAAGAGACATTCTCATACGTTCAGTGAAGAAAACATTGAAAGTCTGGGATATAAAGGATTTCACACTGTGGTGTTATTAATGTAACTTGAAAAATAAATACATACAAGAATTTGGGGTAGTAATCTGTCTTAAAGACCAAGAAAGGCTGCACTAAATTGACTGTAAAGACATTTTACATTTAATGTTTTGATCTATTCATTCAAAAATCCTTGTGTTACAGTTACCTCAAGAATTTAATTTGTAATAATACACCTAAAATTAAGTTTTACTGTATTTTTTGATAAAATAAATGCAGCCTTGCTGAGCTTTAGAGACTTTTGTAAAGTATCGTACATATAGTATTTTCTGTGAAAAGGTTTTTTTTTTTGCAGCAGAATTAGGTAAAACTGCTTTATAACTCTGTATGAGGAGTGACGGGCTTTTTCCTTTACTCTATTTCTGCAGGCTGAATAGTTAGCCCTCTAACTGTTGATTTTCTCCTACATGAACACCTACTTCGTTCTCCAGGTCATCCATCACTTTGTTCATTTGTATTATGCAATTTTCAAAGTAAATCTATTTTGCTTTCAATTTCTCTCTCTCCATTTTCTCTCACTCAACCCATTTATACGTCTTTCCATCTCTTCCTCTCAGTGTTTTGTAACAGCAGGTTCTCTGTATGCCTCGGGGTATATCTTGGCGCAACAAAACAAAGATCCACTCCCACTTTCAACCAAACCCTCAACGGCTTCTGCATCTAGGTCTTCACCTTTTACCATCTTACCACATAAACCAATCTTTTTCATATCTGATTCATTATCCTACCCACACCAACCATTTTCCCATTTCAGAAGCAGTGTTGCATGCTATTTCCAAAAACGTAATTATATCTCAGTGATTATTCAATTTCTATAAATGGCTTCTGCAGGTGTGCAAAGGGCAGACATAGCTGAAAGTGTATAAAGGTTGACCAAAGTTTGTCAGTGTTATTAATGTTGTCATTTCTTTTGTTGCATTACTGTGGAGCTAATTTTGCATGTAAGGCAACCAACAAACAAAGTAAGTGTTCCACAGAGATGCATTCAGCTTGTGATAACAGCTATGGGCTTGTTTCACAATGAGGAATAAATACATTTTTCATGAGATATTTCATCATTCCCATCTGAAGTTAGAAGCTAATCAAAGCTGTGAATAAATTTCTTTGTTGCACAGATGAGATCTCCTGAGCCCACGAGGATGCATTAGCAACTTGACAGCTTAAATGCTAAATTAACTCTTAACAGCACTTCATAATGTGATGTTATTAAATTATCCTTCTTCTTCACATTTTTCACCACAAGTGCTTTGTTGGGAATGGGATATCCTGCAGGAGATTACCTAACCCTTGCTAAATGACTCTTGAAATGGACGCATCAGCTGAAAGCTGCAATAAATTTGAAGGAGCACTTTTACATACTAACATTAACAGTATATCAGAGAATTTGTGTTGTAATGGACACAGGCTTTTCCAGGCTGAATGGCCAAGTCGTTTACACCTTGATCGTGGTCCATTATGCAAATGTGGCCTTTGTTTAGCCACTGTTCAGAACACTGGACAATTGCCCATTCACATTTATACACATATACACACTCTCACACACAAGTGGACAGTATGGCCCAACACTCCCACACAGATCTATCCACACTTTATAGACAGCAACGGTTACTGTGTAGGGGGATAGTGAGAGAACAAAAAAGACAGTGTGTACGAGAGCGAAGAAAAGAGAGAATAACTGAGAGGATTTTCAGCTTCTGTCATAGACTTATGCATGATTCCAAGCCAGGCTGTAAAGGGAAGCCTGCTGTGGGCAGATCTGTTCCTGAACATTTGCTCCGAGCTCTACCTCCTACGCCGATGGAGCTCATAAGCATACTTTATTCTGCAATGTTCAGACTGAATAGTCATAAAAGATCTAAAGAACATCCATAATGTCCCTGCTCACCTGGTGAAGGAGGTGCATTGCTCTCAAATGGAAAAGCACCCTCACTCAAGTATACACACTCAGCCTTGACTAATCGTCCCAAACTGAAGCCTTCCGCAACATGGAACATGCATGAGCCTGCCCAGCCTTGCCTAGCCCAGCCCAAAAAGTCCACAGGTAGACACACTTTCTGCCCTGCTCACATTTCTACCCTCCAGTCAAGACATGGGCTAAGTGAGGGTAAAAATACTGTGACCCCAGGATGAGTAGCCAGACCTGGGTTAGAGAGAACCAGGCAGCCCAAGTAAAGGTGGGATGAGGGGGAAAACCCTGATGTCTGGAACTGATGTCAGCATTCAAATGCAGCAATTTTTGTAATTGATACCCAGGAAAAGCCTGCTTTGTTTGTCAATATACTCAACACACCGTGTAATGTATGACTGGAAATTACATTGGAACTGTCATAACTGACATAAAAAGACTGCCCACGGTAAATTACTCAACTTCCTGTCATACTGATTAATGCTGAAAAGGGTTATACTATCCAGAAAACATGTTATATATAACCTATAAAAATCTTACACTTAGGAAAAATCTAAATAAATAAATATATGTGATCTTTATTACAATTTAAGTGTTGTAAAAAGAACAGTTATAAAACAATAAGTAAATAAGGTACTGTATTGCACATATGCAAATGAAAGTTTATAATGATGTATTCTATTAGAATAATTTGTATGTATTCAACTCGAATAACATATAAGGATGTATTCACATAGAATAATACATTTTTAATTAAAAAAAAAACACACATTTATTTTAGGGTTATTACTGTATAATTAAAATATAATTCTTAAAAACACTGTTGTTGACTGAAAAAAGCTAAAATAAAATTACATCACACATATACAAATATAAATATTTGATGAATAATGTCCACTAAGCAAAAATGAGAAAGGTGCCTTAAACAACTGAAACAAGTTTTAACTGAAACCCTTAATTTGCTAACTAAACATAAGTAATAAATAAATAAACAGTATTATAAAAAAAGAAGAAAAAAAATGCAAAGCAAAATTAATAAAATAACAACAAATTAATTTCACAATATCAATAGAATTGTAATAGTATGTTAATAAAAGTTATACAACAGTAATCTATTTGTGATGGTCTGTTCACTTCAATCAATGTAAGCCTGTGCGTAGAGGCGTGTCGAAAAACACGCTTGCTTCTTTTCATTGGTTGCTTGTTCTTTGAGGGCGTGGCTTATGTAGCTGATTGATATAGCGGACTGAGCGCACATTTCTCCAGGCTTTACCGCGACTGTTTCTGCTGGAGACTCATACAAACCTGTTATTCAAGTAGACAGAATCACTAGTGTTTCAGCGTTTCTCGCACTGTAGTAGTGCACATTTATATCTGCGTTTTCAACGTGCAAAACAATCCTTTGCACAAGTATTTATTAATTTGAAGAGCATCATATCCCGGACTCGATGGATTTTCTGTGGTTGGTGTGCGTTGCAGTGAGCGTCAGCGCCTGGTACGCGTCTGCGGAGCGACACAGTGTTTACTGGAACAGAACGAACGCAAAGTAAGAATTTTACTACATGCTCCTGTAACTGGATGAAAGCTTTCCGCTGTATTTTCAATATTTATATAAATCGTTTTGCCTTTTATATGATGTAACTCTGGCTAGTATTCTTGACAGTATCTGAAATCTCTGGATAGTACACTAACACAAGTTGTCCAACTAAATTCTTGCAAGTACGCATTATATTAGTATATGAATTACGTGTTATATGCACTGCATTAATAGTCTAAATAATTTCTTCTTGCAGTCTTCAGCTTCTTCATGTTATTTAATCTGGCTCATGCAATGTTTTGTTGCAGTGTCTAGTTATTTGCTCCTCCTGAGATTCATTCAGTGGGGGAAGGAGCATGAATAGATTAAGAAAACACATAATATCTTGGACACATAACAAATTATAAGCCCGGGCTTGCGAGTAATGTTATTTCAAGTTGTTTTAGCTTTGTTTAGTTATCACACACTTCATTGGTTTGCTCATATATGCCTCTTGTCTGTCTAACATTTAACATGCTAGTGAATGACATGATAATTACTGTATAAGAGGCAGCAGCTGGACAGAGAAGTACGTGGAAAGAAACCAGACAGATGGACAGACAGATCAGCCTAAATATACACACACGCATGTTAGTTTTACTATATTTGTGAGGGGGTCTTATTGACATGGTGATATGATATTTACCATGCCCAAGTTATCCCTTGCACAAACCTTTTGATATATGTAGATGTACAGCAAAACAGGAATTAATGAGCCAGTTCTTGTTTCTCTATATTAATGAGGATGTTTCTTTCTTTCTTTAATTATTTTGCATTAAAAATACAATCAAACTTTCACACACTCACACACACACACAGTAATAAATAAACAGACATGACCACAATAGACAAGCAATCTATGGCTTGTAGTAGCTTAGGCTTTTGGGAAGTCTCTTGTTACTCTTAGTATGATATTAAGTTGTTGCTGTTACCATTTACAGATTTGGGGTTATATAAATCGTATAGCTTTTTGACTGGTGTTTCATCAAATGATTGCTATTGTAATCTTACCTCATAGTGAGGAAGATCGGGTCATCAGACACTTTAGAGAGATCAATACGAATGACAACAATCAGAGCGATTTATTACGCTTTTAGAAGGAAACTCAAGACTGAGAAAATGGGCTTTTGTGGATATCAGTAAACGTTAGCTTGTTACTGTTAATACTGTAAAACAGAATCTTTGACCATGAGATGACATCTTATCGTTTCCCTAGTCATTGACTTGCTTCGCCTGGATTTGCACGTACACAGCTCATAAACTTGTGGTCATAAAAGTTAACCAGTGATATCTGGACTGAATCCATGCTCAAGGTCATGACCCGATTGAAAGTTTTCATGATGTCACAGGTGCATCACACCGTCTGTTGTGATTCAGTCTGTTTTCGGTGAGTAATTTAGCAGTGCTGTTGTTGCGCAACATGAGTATAGTGTACCAGCCTTAACCAGACACGGTCTCAGAAGAGCCTGGCTCACTATCAGCCAGCAATGAGAGAGAGAGAGGGAGGGGATGTCAGCAGCTGTGCCTGAAGAAAGACTGAAGAAATCATGTAATAGAGACCAAACACTTTTTAGGACCGGTTGTGAAAAGGTTGAGCCTGAGGCAGAAAAGAGGGTGACTGAGTAATAGGAGCTGCTTGAATTTGGGTAAAAACAAACAAGAATTGCCAATTTGAGGTCAAGATGAGTATGGAGAAAAAGAGATGGAGGGGATTATTTAGCAGCAGTCTGGTGCTTGGTCCAGTCTCTAATTCCGACATGGTTCACATCCATGAAAAAGGTTGCATAACCACAACAGGAAAATTTGTAATTATAGAATATTAAGCAATTTAAATAAAGAAATCTACATTAAAATCTGAATTGATCTCTTCTTTTAAGAGTCTCATACTGTAAATATAATCCCATTTTTAGTTGGTCATAATATGACAGGTGTGGTGGGATCACACAGTGTTTTTAAACGGCACATTTTTTCAGAGATTAACCTCTGTCATTAATCTTATGTTCTAAGAAAAAAGAAACCGTTTCCATTAATGGATTTCTTCTTTTGCTTTTCTTTCCTTTAAAAACTTCCATCAAAGCCAGTGATTGTTCAATCAGCCCGTGAAACTCAATCAGTCATTATATAAGTAGATTAGACAGGCTTGACTAATCAGTGGCAGATAGGTGTTAAATATCAATTGGCATGATCGTCTGATTTTGCCTGTGGAGTAAAAGTATTCGCACGCACACAAACAAACGCAAACACACACTCTATTGTCTTTAACCGAGTGGGTGTGAGTGAACAGTAATGATTTAATCTCCCGCGCGTGGCCTTTGGCGAACTGACACTCTGGTTTGAAGGGTGTGTGCGTGAGTGTTCCCCTCGAGGAGACTGGATTTTCAGGTCCGGACTGACATATGGACTTTGTTTTTGACAGTCTGTTTTTGAGCTTCTCACAAGCCTACGCTTGCACGCTGAGTCCGCTGAAGGGGAAGTGTACAGTCCCGTCATGTCAACATCATTGAATCATTATTTTTGCCCAGCCCGATTTGGGTATATTTAGTAAACTGGGATTCCTTCCAGCAAACATGTTATACTTGACCTTTCAGCTGTCCTCTCATTGTCCACCCCATTTCCTTGTTGTCCATCCCTTCCTCAGCAAACTCACTTTGTTTTGATCTTTCACATATATCTGAGCATTATATTGCTGAGTTGTTATCTTGCATATACAGATAACAGCAGATCAGCATATAACCAGACAGATTCCACAGACAGCTGTAAATCTGTCTTCTTTAACCCAACAACCCCCCCCCCCCTCCCTCCCCCCGTTCTTTGTCTAAGGCTCATAAACACGCAAACATGGTCGGCAACGTAGGCAGGTCTATAATCTGTGAAACGAACAGAGTTCAGCCTCAGATTATACGTAGAAGTGTGTAATCTGACCCATTCACACAGAAATCACATTGTATATTTATAGACGCCAGTGCTGTATAATCCCGATTTACTCAGAAATGGATGCGTATGGGAAATATAATCCATAATTCCACAAACCGTTACAGAATGTTCTACCATCTAGTGGTTTGATTGATTATGAAATCGTAGCTATTTCCAGACCCCCCCCCCCCATCCCCACCAACCCCCGGAGATTAGAGTTCCATTTTAGGGTTTCAACTGGTCAAGTATTTATGATTAATAACTCAACATGAACTAATCTGTTGTTCCAGTTCAGTTTTTGATGTGCATTTAAAATAGACTTTGGTCCTGTTTTTAACTCTTTTCATGATTTTTGTTCTCCTCACTCATTTTAACCCTTAAATCCCATTATTCTGAGCTCTTCCTCTCCTCTCCTTATCTCCAGGCCAGACTTCCTCACTATTTCTCTCTATATGTCCGAATACCCTCCGTGCTCCATCTCCCCATGTTCTTTCTTTCCCAAACAACTCCCTTTGTCTATCTCATTCAGTCCCTGATTACTGTTTTGATTCCCATTGCCCTGTTGAGTTGGAGGTTTCCTGTTTTTCTGTCTGTAGTGTGCTAGCTTGTGTAATTGTCGGTGTAGTAAAGTGTGTGAGCTGTGTAAGCGCACAAATGTAAACAAAAGAACCTGAAGCTTGTAGCCTGGCGTTACTTAATTACCTTAAATGGAGAGTTTGCATTCAGTCTTCAGCAGCTCACTGTTGCCATCTACAGGACGCTTTCAGTACTTGGTGATCATTTTCATTCAGGCCTATATTGTTTTCAGTTTATTATTTCACAAGTACTTTTAGTGACTGAAGTCGCTGGCTTTAAAGCTCACAGTGTGCTAATAAACAACAAGCTAGCATATCAGCGAGCAATTAGCAGCCATTTAAAAGTGAAAGAGAAAGGGAGGAGGGGGAAATCAGGCATTTGTGAAGGAAGGACTGAGAAACATAGGATCGGGGGATGGGTGATGGGGTTAGAGGTCAGAAAGAAAGAAGGAAGTGTGTCTCCAAAAATTAGCCTGAATGAAGAGGCCCAGGTTTATAATGTGATTTTAAACATAGAGGAGAAAGAAAGAGGGAGAAGATGGAGGGAGAGGGGGATGAGAGACAGAAAGATTTATAGGCCTCAGAAATATACAGATTTGGGGCGGAGCAAAAGGACAGTTATAGATGGGGATGCCATTTTGGTGGTTTGCTCTAAACTCACAGAAATGAACCCACCCCTAAACCTCACTTTAACCACTGCAAACAGCCCATATTGGATGGGTCTGGTGCTGGAATAACAGCGGTGTGATCCGTGTGCTCAGTGTGATAATCCCTGGTTTGGAAGAGCGGATTAGCCGGATGGCATTCTGACCCATTCCACAAGGGCTGGGGTAATTACCGGCATGTAATCGGGCAAGAAGGACAATACGAGAACATACTGATCGGCAGGAAAGTGAAAAAGCAGTGACGTTAAAAGGACTTAGCGGTGACTTAACACCTTGAACCTGTCAGACTGTAATGGTACGAAGGTGTAAGACTGAGACGTCTCTGTATATTATGCTTGTAATGGAGAAAAAAAGTCAGACGGACACATATAGCGTAAAAGCTCCATGCACGCGCTTGTACAGACAGGTTTTATTACTTGATAGTGTGAGAACAAGCTGCTAAAATAGGATCATAATACTTGTCATGACAAGCAGCAGGTCTTAAAGGTTTTCAGTAACCAAACCCTGTGTGTGTGTCAACTGCTGACAGCGAGTGGAGTGCATTTGGCAGTGAGTACATCTGTTCTGAAGCACACAGCGCTGACCGGCTCTCAGTGTGTGTGTGTGTGTGTGTGTGTGTATGCATGCTGCTGACTCCGTAAGGGTGTGTCTGAAAAATCTGCCCCTGAACTTTGACATTACTGACCTGCCTGACAGTTTAAAACATTTGGCAGAGAGTGAAAGGGGGGAGAGCAGACAGAATATTAAGAGGAAACCAGACAAACACATATCTGAGAGCAAATTCTATTTTACATGTAATAAAAAAAACGCTCACCAAGGCTGCATTTTATTGTATTTACTGTATATTATTGTATTACATATTTTAAAGTGTAATTTATTCCTGTGATACAGAGCTGAATTGTCAGCAATCATAACTCCAGTTTTCAGTGTCACGTGATCCTTCAGAAATCATTCTAATATGATGATTTGACACTCAAGAAACATTTCTTATTACTATCAAAGTTGAAACCCATTGTGCTGTTTAATATTCTTTTGGAAATCATGTTTTTTTCAGGATTTGTTGATTAATAGAAAGTTCAGAAGAACAGCATTTATTTGTTATAAAAAAATTTTTTTAAAGTCTTTACAATTGCTTTCGAAAGCATTTTTAAACTTGCATAAAATGAGGACTCCTGTCATATCAGTAGCTTAATAAATACTGTTTTATTCTAGCGGGTCACCTCATGTGGGCCCCCATGTTGAGATCACATGACCAACCTAATCAGTCAGAATAAACAAATTACTTACTGCAACTTGAAGTCTTTAAGCCCACACACAAACATTTAAACACAGGCTCCTCTGTGTCTCGTGATAAACAGATGGGTGATGTGACCCCCGGGGGCTGCAGGTACAGACACTCCTCTTGGATGTGTGGTGTTTACATGGATTTGTGCCCCTCTTGAACAGCATCACTCTCACGCTCGGCCCATCACAGAGCAGACTGTCACACGGGAACAAGTGGGCACAGCGGCGTTTGAAGTGACCGATCACTGGGAGGAAAAACACAAACAGAGCTGCTCTGTGATTGTTTGAGATATCAGCGGCTGGCCTTGGATCAGCTCAGAGAGATTAGTTGCACATGGGAATAGTAGTGTGAGGGCCCACCAGACCCTCTCAGCATGAAACTAATCTAGGGACGCACTTTATACGCAATACTATTTTGGGCAAATAAATAAATAATGTATAATGTACTGTGCGAAAAATGAAATGTTTAAATATATGGAATGGATATGGTCCATATGCATATGCCTGTGCATCCCTAGGCAAATACCTTTGTTACCAAAGACTAGACCTGACCCTGAGGCTGATGTGTGTGAGAAGGGGAGGGGGAGGAATTAATGACACCCAATTTGAGTTGTTGTCTTGGTCTTGCAAACACATTGTCATTAGGTCTCAAACATCTTCGGCTCAACTGCTTCAAAGGGACGTCAGAGGAAGTGAGACGGGGCATCCCACCACACAGTCTAGTTCTCAGAAACAGCAGAGCGACACTGGACACGTCCACACTGCTCTGATTTGAATCGCTTTGACCAGCTGCACATTTAGCATCTAATCTACCTTTGCTTGGTCTCATAAACCATGACTTGTTGATTGGTATATTGAATACACATACAAAAGCTTAGAAAGGCGTACACCCTGTATTTTGAACACTCTGCTGATTAGAAGCCGTGCGAGACTGCATTAACCAGAGCTAATGAGCGCAGTGATGTGTATGTTTACACTCCGTCTGAATAGAGTGTGAGGCTGTTTAGACAGGTCAGCTAATGCTTACTACAGAGACACAGTGGGAAAGAGAGAGAGATGAAGGGGGTTGGAGTGGACAACAGGGGGCCCGTGAGGAGCCTGTGTGTCTGTCTATCATTTAACCACGGGCTCCCAATGGCAACATAAGTACATGTGCCAAAAGGGAGAAAGTGATAGAGCAAAGGACATGCTGGGGGGATAGTAGACGCTGCCTTATGTTTTGATGGCGGTTCACATGAGGGCCGTGTGAGAAAAATGTTATGGTAATGTGATTGGGTTTGAAGATTTTGGGTATATGGAAATGTGATGGCATGTAGCGTTGTAAAACTCGCTAAGCTAATCAGGCAATCAGATGACTTATGGGGTTCGAACAATGGCTTTCTTGTGGTCACCGTGGGGTAGACGATATTAGGAAAATGTTATTTATTCATAAATGTTATGCAGTTGGTTTGAGGCAAAATTTACAATAATAAATCGCTGTCAAAATGAAAGCAAAGACACAGAAAGAACAACATACTGAGAGGCCTGTGGATTTGTCATTTGTACATCTGGCAAAAGCAGCAGGGAAGTTCAGATCCGATGAAAAAGGGGAAAAAGCAAATGAGACGATAATAAAAGAAGAGGCAGACAGAGAGGAGGCTGTAAAAACACGTAGAGACGATTCAAAGAGCCAGTCAGTCTAAGCGGCTCCATCTCTTTTGCCAAGAGACACGTATATTTTAGAGCTGTCGAAGTTAATGTGTTAGCTTAAAACATGTCTAAAATATATTTAACCTTTTTTATATATAATAATCGGTTTGGAACAATATTTATTGTGAAAAATCTAACTTAAATTGAAAAATTTATTATCAGTTAAATTTTTTTTTTATATTTTCCAGATAATATATAATAATATATAATTGATATAGTAAATGCCATTATTCATTATTTAGCTTATATATATAAATATATAATTCTGACATCTTGCCATTTCATGAAGGACATAATGAAAACACAGTTGGACAATTTCCCATCTACACTCCTTCACCTAGTGTGACACCAAAATGCAGAGTAGAAAAGAAAGAAAAAGAAAGAAAGGAGGGATTTTACAGGGTGTTTTACACAAATAAAAGCACCAGGTGAAGAGGGAACACTAGTCACCCACACACGTGCATAAGGGTGTATCTCTTACTTTTGATTTGTACTGAGGACGGATGCCTGAGGCTGTTTCAGTGTCACCAGAACTTTTGTTTCAGTTTGTTTGTGCACGTCAAGTTCTTTTTTCAAGCCATTTTTATCCCGAGGTGTGTCTGTGTTCAGTTCAACAGTATTGTAGGAAGTGTTCAGTAAATATTGACAGCCATTCATGGATTTTCTCTCTCTCTTTCTTCTTCCAGTTTCCTATGGGATGATTACACCGTGGAGGTCCGCATTAATGACTATCTGGACATCATCTGCCCTCACTACACTCGTGGCGAGATCCCATCCCAGGAGGCCGAGCGGTACGTGCTCTACATGGTGGAGTTGGAGGACTACGAGAACTGCAAGCCCCAGTCCTTCGACCAGCTGCGCTGGGAGTGCTCCAGACCTTTCGCTCCTCACGCTCCAGAGAAGTTCTCGGAGAAGTTCCAGCGCTTCACCCCCTTCACTCTGGGCAAAGAGTTCCGTCAGGGAGAGAGTTACTACTATATTTGTAAGTATCCACATCTTTGACTTTGACAAACACTAAATATTTATTATTAAATATTATATATGAATTAAAAATTCCCTTTTTTTTTAATAATTACCATAACAAACAATACGAAACAAAACCATAAATACTAAATGTATTAGCATTTTTTAGCACTTATTAGCAAGTATATTATTATTTGTAGCGCTTCAGATTCCAGATTCCAAAATTGTTTCTCTGTTTTCCACAGCCAAGCCTCTTCACCATCGTGGACAGGAGTGTTTGAGACTGAAGGTGGATGTAGTTGGACCTCATCGTAAGTCAAATAAGTTTTTACATTTCAAACTTGCCATTTTTGTCTAGACATTTAATCTTTGCTGGATGACAAGGACGACGAAGCCTTACTAAGAGTCCAACTATTTCATAATATTTTCTAGGTTCTAAAAACGAGAAGAAGACCATGGAAAAACATGAGGAATTAGAGGGGAAGGTAGCGGCTGGTGGAGTCCATAACCCATCAAACAGGCTTCCAGCAGGTGAGCACTTCTCATTGCTCAGCATGTCCATTTGTATTAGAAAAGCTGTGGAATTTTTAGACTTTGTAAGCCAAGGTGTTCGAGTGACATTACGCAAGTTGCATAGTTGGTAAATGTACTCATGATCCTCCTCTTCTGGTTTCAGATGACCCTATTGCCATGATCCCAGTTGTGCAGAGGAGCGTGGGTAGTTTGGGTGTTCGCATTGCTCCCGTCTCAAGTTTCATCACGTTGATCTCTATATTCCTCTTCCTGCTTCTCCACTGAGCCTAATATGAGATAACTTTATGGACGCTGGTCCTTAAGGACACAACAGACTGTAACACCGGTGCTGGTTACCGGCTTTCAGAATAGATTTTATATGAACCTTTTTTATACAAACTGAAATTTTGGTGCTGGCGTGCAAGTTGCTGAGTGACGTGTTTGTATGTGTGTTTGTGAGAGTGATGTGACCAGAGAAAGGTGTTTTTGAAGAGCCTTCTCCATTTTTTTTTAATTCCGTTCTGATTATTTTCCACATCTGCTTTTTTTTATTTGACTTTTGTAAAAAGAATGTTTTCTTTCTTAAAAGTGAATCACAACTTTAATTACCAATGTGATGCAGAATAAACCCTGAAGACCGCAGAGCTTGTCTTGTAACCATTAGCTGTATAACTGGAATTGTGATCACAAGGGTGAACAGTAGACTAGATATTGTGTTTGATGAAGACCTTTGCTCTACTGTACCGATTTGAGCCAAAGACCACAGGATTTATCTTAAAACTGCCCCTGATCTTGCACCTTATAAAGAATTGATGTTCATGCATATAACAGTGTTTGTAAATCTAGAAGAGTTATCAAGCATTGGTGTTTCCCGTGTTTTGGATCTCGTGTTGCTCTAGTTTCAGTTGGTTTTTGTGATGTAATGTGAACACACCCTACAAAATGTACTGCCACTAATGTTTAGATGAGATCAAAGTTGTTGTTTTTTTTCATAAAACATCATTTGGTTTTGAATAGGAATGTTGGGTTATGCTGTTTGTGTTTGTGAGAGAGTGAGAGAAAGAAGCCGGACTTCTGACAGAGAGCAGAACATGCACAAACAATTCAAACTGTTGAATAATTTTTTTCAAATAAGTTAAAAGAATTTTTTTTTTTTTTGGTAAAAGCTGTGTTTTGTACTGTATTTGTTTATAAACTTGTACATAGTTATGTAAAAAATGTATATACTGAGAGGTATATAAAATAAAGACATTTGTTAATTATAAAAAATGTGTGGAATTTTTTTTTATTTTTTTATTAAAAACATTTATTTGATTCAAATAAAAGGAAAATACAAATATTATATATATATATATATATATATATATATATATATATATATATATATATATATATATATATATATATATATAAATATATTATTTATTTATTTTTTATATAAGTATTTCGGTTTTAGGGAAAACAGTTTTTCTGAAATATGTTGAGGCCTCGGTGTAAAAGTTAAAGATTGTCAAAGAGCACTGTTAACACTGTCAAACTTCCTTCCTGTCCTCTTTCATTCCCTTTTCATCTCTTTTTCCTGGCTAGGACCTCACAGCTTTTAGTTAAGTGACACTTTGGTGCCAGAATATAACTTGTTCATTTTGCTTGGAACATTAAACAGAAGATACGTCTGTATGTAATCACATGTCAATGGAAAATACATAATTTAGTTTGAAAGTATGAAGCAGAATGTTCGCAGCAATATAAAAAAAAAATTCTAAAGATGTTCACATGGACTCGCTATATAAGTGTTTCTCAACTGGCTATTTTTGGCACCTGGATTTTTAGAAAACTTTTTATATCTCAGAGAATTATGGCGGCATTTGTCACCCTTAGAATAAAATAACTGACTCCTTTGCTTTGCTAAATATAATTTCATAGCTAGCATTTTCTGTATCCTGAATTTATTTTTATTTATTTAACATTTGTCAAATTACATTTTGCACATGTAAATCTTGCACTTTAAAAAATTTGAATAATGATGCTGTGCCCCATTTAAAATCAAGCATGCTTTTCAGTAGCCTACATTAACATTCGACAAAATTACTACTTCAAAAAAGGCACTTGTATAATATATCATAATATAGAATTTATTTATTTGTTTAGATAACTTTGTTTAGTTAGAACAATAATTAAATCATTTCTATAACAATAAATTAAAAAATGGTCAGGCAGTGCAAAAATTAATTAAGAACGCTTGGTAATGTTTCTAAGACCGCATTACACTAGACAAACTGTACTACAAAACTCATTATATTCAAAGGACTATCTTTAGGAAACATCGTAAAATTGCTACATTTAGTCACCTACCTCTCTATTTCTCTATTTCACTACAACCGGACTACAAAATGACGTCAGTGAGTAGCGTTCGGCAAAAACCAATCAGAGTGAAGAAATCTATCCACACTGATTACAAACACGGAAATAGAGAAGGTGGACGTCAGCGTTCCACTGTTGCAGGAGCTTTATAAGTATATTTTAATTCGCTTGATTGCATAAAAGCACAGCTCATTTTTCGCCTTTTCAGTCTATGGATTTTCTGCAGCTGCTATCATGTGCGTGCATCATATTCACCGTCGGGATGTTCACGACGGGATTGTAAGTTACTAAGTGTTTTAATTGATATTTATGATCAGTCACATCAGTTATAATGTAGCTGAGCTAAACTGTACACACTTATGGGTTTTAATAATCTTCACATCTGGTGACATCTTGCGCCTTTCTAGAGTTTACTGTTTAGTATGTAAATGAATTAATTATAAATGTTTAAATAAACAAAGTTCTCTACTGTTTTGTATCAACTGTAGTGGTTACAAATATGTTGTTGCGCCTAATATAAACTGCCTGTACTCAAACTTAATAAACAGCCCCCTCACAGCAAGATACCATGGTAACAAAAGTTTCCGCCATTATACTAAGTTACTACTGACATTAGCCAACGCTGTCATCAAGATATTAATATTTTAGAGTATTAGCAATTATGGCACTTTGCCTGAAACCTGCAGAACGTCTGAAACAAATTAATTTCACTATCAGTATGAAGTTACATTACAAAATATAAAGCATATGATTTGCATATCTATGTTTATCCAATATAATATTACTCTAATTGCATGTCTTCTCTTTGTATAATTATTATAATTATTATTATTTTTTTACAGTTTATGAATAGGTATAGAATACCGCTTATTCTTGTAGTATTGTATTGTATTGTGTACCTACTAGATGTCTAAATCTTCATCAACATATTCCTCTCTGCATTTGCAGGACCGACTTAAAGAAAATGAAGACCACACAGAGTGCAGATAACGTTCAGTTTCTGCCCTTCCTCACCACATGCTTGAAGTATGTGTTTGGTATTTTACACCTGTAGCTTTCATTCAGTAATGTTGTATATGTGAATGCAACTTTATATGCGCATTGTGCATAGATTTCAGTTTATTTGAATGATTATGTGTCTTTGTGTGTGTTTTAGTAATCTAGGCTGGCTGTACTATGGATTATTAAAGGGAGATGGAACGGTGATATCTGTAAACATCATTGGGGCCTTTTTACAGACGTTATACATCATCACCTACTGTCATTATGCCAAAGACAAGGTTTGTCTTTTAGCGCTGTCCAGATCTTGAACTGTTATTGATTATACAGTGGGATCCAAAGTCTGAGACCAGACTTAAAAATACAGGTGCATCTCAATAAATTAGAATGTTGTGGAAAAGTTAATTTATTTCAGTAATTCAACTTAAACTCTGAAACTCGTATATTAAATAAATTCAGCTCACAGACTGAAGTAGTTTAAGTCTTTGATTCTTTTAATTGTGATGAGTTTGGCTCACATTTAACAAAAACTCACCAATTCACTATCTCAACAAATTAGAATACTTCATAAGACCAATAAAAAAGTATGTTAATTTACTGTACATGTACTCAATACTTTGTAGGGGCTCCTTTTGATCTAATTACTGCCTCAATTCAGTGTAGTATGGAGGTGATCAGTTTGTGGCACTGCTGAGGTGGTAACGAAGCCCAGGTTTCTTTGACCGTGGCCTTCAGCTCATCTGCATTGTTTGGTCTCTTGTTTCTCATTTTCCTCTTGACAGTAGCCCAGATTCTCTATGGGGTTCAGGTCGGGTAGGTTTGCTGGCCAGTCAAGCACACCAACACCATGGTCCTTTTTGGTGCTTTTGGCAGTGGGGGCAGGTCCAAATTCTACTGGAAAATTAAATCACCATCTTCCAAAGTCTGGTCAGCAGAAGCAAGCATGAAGTGCTCCAAAATGTATTGGTAAACGGGTGCAGTGACTTTGGTTTTTAAAAAACACAATGGACCAGCAGATGACATTGCACCCCAAATCACCACAGACTGTGGAAATTTAAAGGATTAGTTCACAGAAAAATTTAAATTATGTCATTAATAACTCACCCTCATGTCGTTCCAAACCCGTAAGACCTTCGTTCATCTTCAGAACACAGTTTAAGATATTTTAGATTTAGTCCAAGAGCTCTCAGTTCCTCCACTGAAGCTGTGTGTATGCTCCCTCTGAGTTCAAACAAACCAATATCCTGGAGTAATTCATGTACTCAAACAGTACACTGACTGAACTGCTGTGAAGAGAGAACTGAAGATGAATTGCAGTTGATTCAAGCCTTTGGTTCAGAAGAATCAGTTCAGAATCATTCGTCAAAAGAATCAGTTCGGTTCAGACTCTTTGTTGTGTCAGTCTGCTTCACGCTGAATCACACATGTGCGGTATCATCAGCTCCTCGGTTCTTGAATTGGACGTGTCTGCTAGAAATGCTTATTTACTAGAGAACGAGTCAATCGTTTGTTCGTTATCTGGCTCAGCTCGGTGTTCATCTAAAACAAAGACTTAAACTACTTCAGTCTGTGTTTATTGAATTTATTTAATACACAAGTTAAGCAGTTTTAGTTAAATTACTGAAATAAATGATCTTTTCCACGACTTTCTTATTTATGGAGATGCACCTGTATTTTTAAGTTTGGATTTTTAAGTCACTACCAGTATAACAGTTAGAATTAAAGTTTAATAATATATATATATATATATATGAATATCAAGTTATTATCGGGATGATAATTTGTGTGAATTTTAATTTACAAATTAATAATATATTTTTAATTACAAGTTACATTATCAACATAACAATTAGAGGGAATATTTTAAGTTGAAAGTTCAGTAGATTACGTTATGTTATCAGAATTCTAGTTTGAATGAAAAGTTTAATTTAAAAGTTTATTCAAAAGTTATATTTTTAGAATGCCAATTTGAATGAAGTTTAAAATGAAACATTTAATTGAAAAATCAATACAATATTTTACAAGTTATTTTATCAGTTATGTTAACAAGTTGAGTGAAAAGTTTAATTTAAAAAAATAACATGATATTTCTATATAGGTTAGATCCAGATTTAACTCAAATTGATCCCTGATGTTTTTTTTTTATAATGTGAACACAGGCATTTGAAACCCACTGTATATACAACAAATAAAACATACAACAAATAAAAAGTTCTGAATAAGTTGTAAGAGTGATCAGAAAATAATCCACATGTGCTTAATGAATGTTGATGTATTACTAAAGAATATCCTTCCATTTCCATTCTAATCTGAACAGCTTCCCCTGACTTAATTTTGCTGTACTTGTGTGTGTGTGTGTGTGTGTGTGTGTGTGTGTGTGTGTGTGTGTGTGTGTGTGTGTGTGTGTGTGTGTTTCAGAGGCGAGTGTTCTCGCAGACACTGATGATGGTGAGTGTGTTGTGTGTAGGCTGGGTGTATTTTACTGTGGTGATTCCTTCTGGAGAAGCTCAACTCTCTCAGCTGGGCCTCGCCTGCAGTGTGTTCACCATCAGTATGTACCTCTCTCCTCTCGCTGATCTCGTGAGTACACACCTATACATTTAACCGGCATTAAAGGGGTCATATAATGTGTTTCATGTTTTCCTTTCTCTTTGGGGTGTTACGTGCTGTTTGTGAATAGCATGTAACACTCTCTCCACATTTTACGGAGGATGGTTTCACATCTACCATATATCAACTCTAAAATAAATGCACATGTTCTCTTCTTATCGTTTCCCTTGATAAAATAATGGTGTGAAGTCTAACTGTGACATTCCAGCATTCCACCTTTTGTTTATCACTACATCCATCCTTCTTTTTGTGCCCTCTCATAGTTTCCATCTTCCTGTTTTGGATCTCTCTCTCTCTTCCATATTTATCAGTCCAGCTCTGTCTATCTTTCCTTTGCCCGGTGGTGCATTTCCTGTCATTATTGTACCTCCTTTTGTTGCTTCCTGTTTTTCCCTCTGTCACTTTCTGCAAGTGTCCATATTTGCTTGTTATGGGAGAGACTATGGGTGAGTGTAAATAACACGTGTTTGGAGCTGTGATGCAACAGACAGTACATGTGCTTCAGATTTGCTGATCCTTGGTGCTTAAGTGGAAGACAGGTTTGAGTCTTGCCTGCATCATGTTTCAGTCCCCCTTTCTCTCAACAATTCCGTCTCCTCTGTATATATATATATATATATATATATATATATATATATATATATTTATTTATTTTTTATAATAAATGGTAGCAAATGCATCATTCTCCTCTCAAAAAACTTTTGTGTTCTTCATTTCCACCAGTTGGATATTGTGCGAAATAAGTCTGTGGAGCGCTTGTCTTTTTCCTTGACCGTGGCTACATTTTTCACATCCACATCATGGACACTGTATGGCCTTCAACTCCATGATTATTATATAATGGTAAGATGATGAAGAGGCTGACCTGAGAAAGTGTCATTTATTTTATTTTAAAATGTATTTATTTTTACATTTTTATTTATTTTTTGTCTTTCAGGTGCCCAACACACCTGGCATCTTTACTAGCCTCATCCGCTTCTTCCTCTTCTGGTGGTTTGGAGCTATCATTCCAAACAAGCCCTCCTATAAACTGATCCAAATCTGAGAGAGGATTTCGACTAAATGTGATTGAATCAAATTAATTGCCTTCTCTCCTTTTTACCCAAGCCAGAAAACATTCTGGTTTGAGTTTCAGACTTCCATGATACCTTCTGAACTCAAAACTCTAGTGAAACTGCCTCTTTAAATTCTGAGGACAGACTATTTTCTTGTCTGTTTAGTCAAAAGGATAGTTCACCCAGAAATGTAAATCATGTCAACATTTACTCATCATATTGTTCCAAACCCGTGTGACTTTCTTTTGTGGAAGGTAAACAAAACAGTTTGGCTGCCAGAATTCCTCAGAATAGCTTATTTTTTTCTTCTACATAAGAAACAGTCATACAAGTGTGGAATGACACGAGGATGAGTAAATAATAGAATTCTCATTTTTGGAAAAGCAACCCCTTAAGGATGTTTACTCCAAAAATACAAATTGTGAATTTACTCACAATCATATTCCAAACCTGTATGACATGTTAAGACATTTTAAATGACATAGAATTGGACCTGGAGCATTCAGTGTTACGAAAGACACCATACTGTATCTCAAAGTCATACTCAAAGTTTTCTGAAGTCGTAAGTTCAGGTTTTTTTTTGTGACAAATTCAATATTTTATTAACTGATAAATCTTGATCTCAGCTCTCCTTGGGACATGTTTCATGAATGGATTGCTCTTTTAAATGGTTTATTTAACGAATCTCTTGATTCAACTAAATAATTCATACTCAAATAGGACTAATCCAGTATTTGAGCTCACTTCAGGGGAAGATTATTATCTTAAAAACACACGCATATATCTTTAATATCAATTTTTTAAGAGCCTGTACCTGTTTTCTTGTAACTGGATGAAAAAAAAAAGATCTCCTTAGAATTTTTTTTTTGTGTGTGTGTTTCCTGGAAGAAAAGTCAGTCATACAGGTTTGTTTTACTCATAAGTATGAGTAAATAATGACTGTGAATTTTAAGTTCTTTGAGTGACAGACTATTTTCACTTTGTATTTTTGGTTAATCCTTATATCTATGAGGAGGCTCTCGGTTTGTTTGCAGTTGTTTCTTAGTTAAAAGGTGTTCAAATCTGCAAACATAACAAACCCTGAATGGAGAGCTTAAAACTTTCTTATTTCAGCCATTTCTCTGAAAGTGATGTTACCATTAGTCTCTCTCTCTCTATATATATATATGTATGTATATGTATAATTGTATAATTTTTTTATATTGGTACCATACAGTTCCGGGTGGCCTTTAGGAAAAGATCACGTTCTATAACTTAAATAATGAATGTAGCGTTTACAAATCGTTTATTAATCATAGGATACTTTGTTATAACATTGTTCTTAATTGTGGCCATATGGCAGTTTGGCAGCTCTTTCATCCGCATCCAACTCAAGTGACGAAGCCCAAAATACATTTTATAAGCGTAAAACCTTCCTCTGTGCGGTAGAGAACAATGCAAACATAGGAAATTAGTTTAACTGAATGTCATTAGATTAAGAGTATCTGCCTCTGAGATTAAAGAATATAGGACAACTTGGTATGCCTCTGTTTACAGTTCTTGTTTTGTAGCTGGAACAAAAAGGCTTTGTTTTTTTCCCCTCTCAGTGACACGGTCACTGTCAGAACATCATTATTTACAGTGAGCCCATAAACACATTCATTTAAATGAACAATAACTTTATTCATTCCCCTCACGCAGAGAACACCAAAGTCGCACAAAATCTAAAGGCTTTATTCGTTGAGTTGTGGTGACACGCAGGGCATAAGAGGAGGAGTAACCAGCAAATTAACTTTGATTTAAATGTACGTATTCTTAACCCATAAAATGGGCCAATGAAACTCTTGAACTGTCATTGGCTGTTAATGTTGTTTTGCATATGATAATATTGGTTTGATCTGTGACAAACAAACCCTTTATTGGGTCTTTCTGTACATCATGCAGTACTTAATTCACCAAAGCCTTCTGAGTCTCCAAGACTGGGCTTTGTGAATTAAAAAAAGAAAAAGAAAAGGTTATAATTTATTCCCTATCAACTCTGTTTCATTGTTTTATTGTTTATGGCTTTAGTTTTGTAAGTTAATTGTTGGGGTGTTTACAGTTAACATTTTTGGGGTGTTTAATGTTATTGTGTTACTTTTGTACTATTTTGTATCCTATGCAACAGTGTGTATTGTATCAGAAGGGATTTAGAGGGATGTTCTATCTGGAGTTTTCTGGGGAAAAATGGCAGAAATAAATTTTATATAACCTTCAATGTCTGGCTGAGACAGAGAGAAGATGTTATGAGAGCTTAGCAGGGGAATGTGAGAGGATTTTGTTCTGGTCTCAAAGAGGATCAGCTCTGATTGTGAGCTATGAAAACTAAAATGCACTCAAAAGCCAAGGCATAAAGGGTGCTGACAGACATTTTAATTTCTGTGGGAAATAACAGCACATTTATCTCCTGCTATCAGGTGTTTGGTTTTGTAGAGCTCTCGTCAAATGTTTGTATGTTTGTGTTTTTTGCTTGTTTGTAGTTTGTCTTCATTAACACGAGCGAGTGGGAATCGTGGGTTTGCCTTTTCTCAGTGCCTATGGATTCTTTACATGCTTTTCCTGTCTGCTTCTCAGAGAAAGACATGAAAGGGGAAAATAATTTGCGGGTGGTGATTGTTTATCAAGAAAGTGCATTTTTTAAAGAAAAATAAAAAAATGAGTGATTGGCAAAACCTCTTTTCTTAAGTTGATCAGACATGTTTTTTCAAATGCTTTTAGTGTAAATGGTAAAATTTACATAGATAAACAAAGCATTAGAAGATCAGTGCTTCTCAACTGGTGGGTTGTGACCCTAAATGGGTCAGCCCTTACTAACATTAACCATGGTTTACCAAAACCAAAAAAATCATGGTTAGTATAGGTAAATCATGGTAACCACAAATTAACCACTAGCAATAGTTAAACAAATTGTAATAATTATGGCAAAAAAAAAAAAAAAAAACATGGTTCCTAATTTTTTACTACAGTAAAACCATGGTTGATTTCCGTGAGGTCCATTCTGCAGTGAAAGTCATAGGGTCACAAACAGCTGGAGGGGAAAAATGCAACAAACCATTTAATCAGAAACAGTTTTTTTATTATAAATTTAAAGAAGAATATAGTATTGTATTGTATTTTGGACAAGAAATGTAAGAGTTTAATAAAACCATGAGTAAAGCTATTTGAGATTTTTGTCTCTATACAGGGTTAAGATTGGGGAGTGTTTGTGTGTGTACTCATGTACTTATGAGAGATAGGGGGAGTGTATTAAATACTTTTAGATTAGATTAGATTTAAATATTTAGATTTTTAAATACATACTTTTCTTTTGAACTTTCAATATATCAAAGAATCCAAAAAATGTATCTCAGTTTCTTCTGAAATATTAAATATTTACAGCTGTTTTCAACATAGATTATTATAAGTTTCTTGAGTTTCTTATAAGCATCTGACCCCATGTTTTTGAATGACTTCAGCCTCATGTTGAATCTCATGTCAGCTAGTCCACCTAAAGTCTTGTGAAGTGAAAACCAGTGTTTATAATGCATACAAATCAATAATCAATAGTAGCACTTCTTCCAGTGAAAAAAAAATGTCCATCACCTGTTGTCCCATCACATCAAAATACATCAGCATATTTGTTTAGAACTCTTTTCACTCATAAATACTTGCACCATTCATGAACAGACTGAAACGTGTTTTTCTCATGTAAATGAAAGACAAAGGAGAAGTCCATAATTAGCAAGAAAAGAAAATACAATGATTTGGTCAGAGACCGTTGTCATTTCCTCATATGAAAAATGGCACCCACATCATGACCAAGCTCACCAAGCTCATCAAACTAGGAAATGATTTAGTGTAATTACAGTGTAAACCGTCTCTGTTACTCAAAAGACAGATAAATAAACAGACAGGGTCTGGACGGTCAAGAGTGATGGATGACCATGTGGAGACAGAAAGACTAGACAACACACACAATACAGTCACACAATGTGTTGTGTCCAGTGCTTCATCCTTTGTCGAGCAAGACGGGGGCACTTGTGTGAAGGCTTCCCGGCCAAATGTGTGTATTATGAATCACGACTGCTTGATCTCAGACACATTGCTCTTTTCTCATCATTAACAGCGCAGTAGCTGTGGTGTGTATATTAGTGTAAGTTTAATCAGTGCAACAATGGGAGTCCACTGCAAAACAGGATACCACTGTTTCCTGCAGCAGAGATACACATACAACTGGGACACACACAAATATACACACCACCTTTGGACTGTCTAGGTTGCTAACTAGTATACATACTCTCAGTGACATTAGTGAATCCCTTGATCGATAACTAGTTTTGGTCAATACTGGAATTGTCATCGAAATAATCTATTTATACTTGATTTAACCCTTAAAAAAGATTTGTATTGGTGTAACCAAATGTAGTCATTTTGATAAAGTCATATTACATTATATATATATATATATATATATATATATATATATATATATATATATATATATATATATATATATATATATATATATATCAATTGATTATGGTTGTCAGAATTAAGAAGAATTGAAGAGTTCAGATGCAAAAGCCTCTAAGTGCCATCTGAAATTTTCATCTAAAATTAGCATTTTTATCAAGCTCCTATGCTTAGGTTGAGTCATTTTACTTTAATGGCAATGTGCAGGTCCTTTTCCAGGCTATTAAAGTAAAAATAACTGAACATAAATATAGGAGCCTGATAAAAATCCAAATTTTAGTTGAAAATTGCAGATGCAGATGCATGCAAAATTGCATCTGAACTCTTCAAATTGCATCTTATATCCGTTGCTTTGGATAAAAGTGTATGCTAAATGAATAAATGTAAATGTAGATGTCAAATTCCCTCTGTCACCCAACTAGTTTTCTGAAATTTATATTTATGTACTTTACATAAAAACATGCAGAGACAAAAACGTTTCTAAATTTACAATGTCAATAACTGTGGAAATGCATCATCACAGTTTATGAAAAGGGCATCTTATTACGCCCATCTTGTAAAAAATAAAATAGAATTTTGAAAAAATTGCTAAAAAATGCATAGTGTCAGAATAATGTGTTTGCAGAAGCTACTGGTTTTGTTTGATCATTTTGATTTATAAAACATAAATTTTTAAAGTATGGCTTAAGATCTCATTGTCGTTACTTTATCTCAGTGATAATCAAAATAATTGTTATAAATGTGCAGAAGGAGCACTTTAAACTTGTTTGGAGAAAAACCTCTGAAAAAACTGTAGTGTGTGGTTGCTGCATCAGCATACTTACACATGTGTGTGTGTGTGTGTGTGTGTGTGCATTGTCAGCTCATATGTTTCAGCTTTCAGCAAGTAAAACACACCTGTGAGAGCTCCAGCTGTTGTTTTGAAGAGTCCGGACAAGGGAAGCAGAGACAAAGGAAGAGGAATGTGCCACTCTCTCCTTTTTTCCTTCAGCCCTTCTCATCTCCTGTAACGTGTTTATTCTGTTTACTTTCATCTCATTCAGGTCTCCTAATTACCTCTCAGGTCTCCTCATGCTTGTTTGCATCCATCTGCTTCTGTCCTTACACCAGAACTGTACATGTTAACAAAGACTCCAAAAGCACAAGTTGTGCCAACATGTTTTTAATAGATAGACACCATTCTTCAAATCTAGAGAGAAAAGTAATAAACGTGAGACAGAGAGCAGAAGACACAGGCACAGACAGGCAACACCCCTCCGGCACCTGCTGACCTCTGTCATAGATTTCAGGGGGTTAAACGTCTGCTAGTAAAACAGGTTTGGACAAAGGTCACAGACTATAATGGTGACCTTGTTTTTCTCCTGTCCAACCGTCTCACCATTTTCTCTGTTTCATGTGCAGTTGCTTCAGGCAGGAATTCATGAGCAACACTATGCAGACTAAAAACATTCATGCTGTTTTTTCAAGTTTTAGCTACTTTAATTTTCTGTACTGTATTATTTGGACTATACTGGAAGTCAATGGTGAGCTTCAACTGTTTGGCTACAGTTTTCAAATTCAAAATATCTTTTTTTGTGTTCAACAGAAGAAAGAATAGAAGAAGGAATAAGTTGATGATGCATAAATTATGACAGGATTTTCATTTTTGGTGATCTATTCATTTTAAGAATTTAATTGTGTTTTTGATCTGCACTGCACTCACTTTAGAAGTCCACTTATAATAGTTTTCTATAGAATAGGTGCTTGTCGTGTTTCTCAGTGTTTTTTCACCGTTTTGAGACTTGAACCGTGGTCTCACAGAATCCTCATGCTCACTGTGATCCACTTTTGTAGATACACTAATAGTGTACTGTAGTTTGTTGAGATGAGCAAAAATTAATAACGAAACTTATTATTGAGCTTTACCAATGGACACAATTTAACCCATTTTTTTTATTTCCATTCTTTAATTTCATTTTCAACATTCTTTCATTTAATGTTTTAAAGTAAATTAAAAAAAAAAACATTGTGATGCCTTACAGTGTTTATTAAGCTACAGACCTGCTAAATAAGTGCTGGATAAATAGTATTTTTCTTCATAGGTCTACTTCCGTACACAAGTACAAGTTACTTCAATCAGTAGATGTGGCTACTTTATTGCGGAGGCCTCTGGATGGAATCAGAGACTCTCTGGACGAGATTGGCACACTCCACCATGTTCAGCCGTTTGTCGTGATCATCATCTACTTCATCCATCCACTGCTGAGTCACCATAGGGTTCAGGGTCTACAGAGAGAGACAGAGAATAATAATGGTCTCCATGTACCATTTTCAAACATACATGTATTTAAGAAATATATGTTATTATATAGGCCTATTTATATCTACATAAAATATAAATCCCATATACACTGTGTATATATATTTATATATATATATACACACACACAAACACACATGCGCGTATGCAAATATTTCTTAAATATATACATGTATGAGTATTTATATATACACAGTACTCACACATATAATGTAAGCAAACTTTTATTTTCAAAGATGAAAAATATAAAAATTCTGTCATTATTTACTCAAGTTGTTTTAAACATTTATGAATTTATTTCTCCTACTGAACACAAAGAAGATATTTTGAAGTATGTGTTTTGACCAAATAGTTGATGGTCCCCATTGACTTCCATGGTATTTTTTTTCTCATATGTACTATGGAAGTCAACTGGGAGCAACAACTGTATAAGTTACCGCATTCTTCAAAATGTTTGTATTTTGTGTTCAGCCACAAAAAAAGAAATTGATGCAGGCTTTGAACAACTTGAGGGTCAGTTAACAATGACAAAATGTACATTTTTGGGGTGAACTATCTCTTTAAGCAAACATGTATAGAGACCTGGATTGCCCGTCCAAACTCAATCAGCATCATTTCAAAGACCTTCGGCCCATCCAGGAGGAGGGTCCCGCCCTGAGTGTAGTGTGTGCAGATCTCCTGTCCTAAACGAGGAGGAGGTTGGGGGGTGTTCTCTATTATAGAAAAAGAAAGGAAATGAAAAGGTTTTACATCCATTTGAAAGTAAGATGGTATGATTAAATGACATGGCAAGCACTAAAATCTGAATTTTGAAAAAATCCTAATGCTGATCATTCTGATAAAGACTAGAAGGTCATAGGGCTGTATGAGCTACAATGAAGAGAAAACTGATTGAACACTCACGTTGAGAATTCACCACTGCAGCCAGCAGGCAAAGGCTCAACACTGCCACCAGATGGCCAAATTGTGCCATTGTTGCAGAGGTTTTGCAAAAACAAGACTGGGACTCCGATGTGGAGAGACTGCAAAGAAAAGCAGATTTTAATTTAGATGAGAGAGAATTATTAAGTACAAATAATAATAATTAATTGTCTCTATATGTGCATCTTAAATATCCCAAAAAAATGTGAAAATCTTTTTTAGTCCATGTGTGTAAGCTTTGAGATCAGTTGTACGCTTGTACAGGGGTCCGTTAAAGAGAGAGAGAGAGAGAGAGAGAGAGAGAGAATGTTTTTTTGTAAACAATATTTTATGTTTGTCAAGGTTAATGTATTAACTTAAGATATTACAATAAAAACATTTTTATTTATTTCATAATATGATTTATTCTACTAATCATGCCATTCATAATAATTTAAAATAATGTATTCTTTCCTTGTATAAGAATAGTTTCAGGACAGAATTTGTTGTGAAAAGCATTATTCAAAAAGCTGAATTTGTTCATCAGGTTTATACATTTAACAGGAATAAAAATAAAATATACATAAACTAATAAACAAATGTTTTCCAGATAAACACTGCAAAAACATTGCAAGATAAATCTGTTTTGGGGAACAAGTTTTTTTTTTTTTTTTTTGGTCATACTCAGTTGCTCATTCCAGTTATCTTTCCATCAATGTAATACAATCTTTTTGCAAAGAATGTGAACGTCTACGTTTTAAATGCTCAGTGAAGTGTATTACTTGAGCTGTCGATCTGGTTGTGCAAGCTTTTGTTAAATGTAAGACACCAACGATAATGACAAAGCTCATGTGGGTTTTCACATGTTGCAACAACTGTCACTTTCCGGTAAATATTGGTAAAGTTAAATATTTAAAAGGACAGTTCATACCCCCCCCCCCCCCCAACAAAAAAAAAAAAAAAAAAAAAAAACATCTTATCTTCATTGCTTCTAACCCATATGAATGTCTTCAGTAAAACAACAACAACAAAAAAACATTTTGGCAGTGTGACAGTTTTAGTCACCATTCACTTGCTTATGGAAAACGATGCAGTTAAAGTGACTGGTGACTGAAAGTGTCTTCTTCCTAACATCTTTTGTATTTTACAGGACATAGAAAGTCACACAGGTTTGAAACCACATGAGGGTGAGTCAATTATGACACCGTTTTTCATTTTAGGGAGGAATGGATATTTTTTAAGTCTTTCATCTATCAATATATTAATATTTTTCATTTACAAAAAAAATAATTTGTATTACTAATTAAATTCTAAACTAGTCTGGAATGATATTGTAGCCATTTGAATTTATAATTTATTTTTTAATAGATGACAAATTATTAGAAAGTGCCACTTCAGCATTAAGATACTGAAAATATCAATAAAGTTAATCAAAAGGCATATAAAAATAATATTGAAAAAATAATTAATTAAATATGCAATAATAGCAATAATGTTTATGACATGCTGTGAAAACAGAAAATAAGTACAGTGAAAAGAGACAGAGAGCAATGGTTTGCAGAGAAAACTAGATGAGTGCAGGTGCTTCTTACCTGTATCAAGTCTGAAGAGAAACTGTCTTCTGTTCTGAACAAGGGGAAGATAAAAGCTGGAAATGTACATATCACCACCCATTTTCACATGTGATGCAGAGAAAAGAGTCAGAGTGGGAGGAGAGTAACTAAGGAAAAGTTATGGAGGCGTGAGTTACTGGTTTGTTGATTTCTTCTTCCTCGTTCCTAATTGAACATCAGAAGATAATGCAAGTACTCTGTCATTGTTGTTGTTTTTTATCCACATTTGATGCCAGTTTTGCAAAGATAAAGTTGAAACCAGTTAACCCTATGTATTTTGTTTATTTAGTAGAGAAAGATAGAGAAATGCTTTTCCATTCAAATTACGACATCTGAACCTGTAGATTGTTTATTTGGGTCATACTTTCCCATCAAAAGGTTTATGTGTGGGTTTCATCCAATGATTCTGATGACATGTCTGATGAATTCAGTGCACTCACGATCATTCAAATATCTTTCATAATTCTGATCTGAAAGCTTAAAAAAATATCATCTGTGAAACATTCCCAGTCTAGTGATATTTATTGTACTCAAGTATGAAAAGTAACTTTTTTTAAATATTAAACCTAGTTATACTGAAAATAAAAGTACACGTGAAAGCAAAATGGAAATTGAGCAAAAAAAATAAAAAAAATAAAAAAGTATATATATATATTTAAAAAAAAAATCCACAGCAGCAAGATCATGTTCAGTTTAACACTTTCTTCCATTTTGTATTTTTTAGTAAGCAAGAGAGGCACTTCATTTGGTTCTTAGTCTTTTTCATTCCAACATAAGAAAACATCCTGGCACTTTATTCATATTTTACATTACTTGTGTAGTTAGCACTGTTGTTTGACAAGATAGAGACAAACAAACCTGAGTATCCCACCTAAACTCCAGTATGATCATGTTAAAGCCATGTTTAGACGGCAGGATGTGCAAATTTCATCTCATCCCGACTAACCTCATTTGGAAGTTCTGCCAGACATAGAGAGCAAAAGATTGTTTTTCAAAAGATAAAAGACAGAAATATCCAAAGGCAAAGCATTGAAATTGGCATAAAATGATGTAAATTGCTAACAAAAGCAGATGAGAGCAATTATTAAATACTCACTTTGTTCAGAGATGATCACAGCAGCCAGCAAGCACAGACTCAATACGACTATCCACTGTCCAAATTGATCCATTATCATAGATCTCTTGATCAGCAGATAATTATAAAAGATAATCTGGACAAATGAACCTGTAATGGACCAGTAAAGACTCAAAGAGAATAAATGAGAATACAGTTTATGTGGAGAACAGCAGAAAGATGAGTGAATCTTAGCTGAATCATGTCTGAAGAGAAACTGCAATGCACAAAAACAAAAAAGATGATGTGAGAAGATTTATTATGTTAAAATATTAAACCCAGGGAACCAGAAAGACAGAGAATTAGGAAGTTTTTTTTTTTTTGTCTGTTTGTTTTTTTGCAGTTAACTTCCTTGAGGCCAGTTCGCACAAACCGTGTTTTTGCATAGAGCTCCTTCATATGTGAGTGCAACAGTCAAACATGTTAAAAACACATGTAAAATACAACACAATGGAGAAGCAGAACAGTGGAATGCAAAAATATGTTTTGTGAAAACTTCTCCTTATTCAGGGGAAAAATCAAGGGGCATGAAAACAATACAAGCGAGAAACGTTGTTGCTTAATTCCACTTCTGTTGCTATGCTACAAAATATCCTCAACATGAATATAAATCCACACAACGAGACCTGAATCTGCAACAATGCGTCCAAATAGCAGAAAACATGGCCAAAACAGAGCTTTCAGCAACCGTCTTTATTGCAATAACATATCAAACACACACACACACACACACACACACACACACACACACACACACACACACACTCTCTCTCTCTCTCTAAATGCAACTGACATTCAGTATACAATTCAAAATTTCCTTTTAACAACACACACACACACACACACACTAATGACTGACAGTTGCACGGTCATAAGCAGCATCCAGTTCTGAAGTTAAACTTCACCCACTAATTTGTTCTCACTGTACCCAATCCACAAAAAAATAAAATAAAATAAAAATAACGCATGACCCTAACAGTCATGATTATGAAAAAAGGCTAAAAGTAGTATGAGGTGTATCAGACGGTTTTTGTTTTGGAGATTATTATTTTGGGCATTCAAATGGGAAAGTCGGTTGTGTAACATTAGAGCAGGCACCTGTAGAGATCTCACAAAAGCAGGTTCTTTTCATTACACGGTTGTTCTTTTAGTTTTGCTTGCTAAAGGCTTCCGTCAGCCCTGTTTTGGCCTAAACAAACCAAACAGACGAGGTCTCAATGCACAGGATGTGTACTGATGCCAATACAAATGTCTGACCAACAACAGCCATAAACTGTCTCCAGTGGATTTGAATAGCAATGCAATCACATTTCAAGGCAATTGCAACATTCCTGTAAAGAGCACAATATACTGTTAATGAATAAATTAAGGTGTTTACTATTAGCACACCCATAGTGAGCAGTGCACATGCTAACAATGCTGGAAATTAAGTTTGAAAATAGCGAGGAAACATTTTGATTTTACAAAATGAGTGTGTTATGAGTGAACCTGAATCATACACAATTGGAATCTTTGATTTTGTGGCCATAAAAACACACTTTTGCTCATTATTTAATAGTGATGTTGCTAGCATGCTACACGTTGTTAGCATCCATGACCGCTTTTTAAGGTCTATCTGAAATTAAACAAATCTTAATATAAAATACAATCAATCAATTAGCTACGAAAGAAGCAGGTAAACAAAGTCTATAGAAAATGATAAAAGAAGATTTGCTTAAAGGTGCTGATTTGACTAGGTTCAAAGCGTTCAGACGGTTTAGTGATCTGCGTCGGTGGCACGTGTTTGGATGGTCACTCTTCTAGGTGGGTTCTGCTCTGTACTGCGATTGGCTATTAGCTCTTGCAGCTGTAGTGCCCCTCCACCAATAAAACAGAACGCTGGGCAAACAGGGGCGGAGCAATCTACAGTCCCCTCCCACAGCACTCGCAAGGAGTGTGCATCGTAAAAAGTCAGCCGTCCTTTCTCAAAGTCCAGACACAGTCCGAGGCGAGGTGGTAAAGGGGCAGTGAGGGGGCCAGCAGAAGTGTTAGACGCCCCACACTTGGGCAGTAAGATCTTGCCCATGCCCATTGCGAGGAAACAGAATGGAGGACAGTCCTGAGCATCCTCTGCGACACTGTCATGACCGCTATCTGGATCGTACCTACAGAGACAAATAGAAGGAAAAAGACAGATTCCTCAACAATATTGCCTAAGTCATTGTGAGTTAGTCAGCTCTTAAACGCTTAATTTTCTCCTCACCGTGGACTTGCCATGTCTTGTGGAAGATGGAACCACTCCTGCAGTTTTGCTTCAACACCCACTCCCACCTACACACAGAGAAAACAACTCTTTTTAAAATTCACATTTTTTTTAGACACATACTTACATACTAATATATTAATACACTAAAAATGCAATTCATAAATATAACTTGAATATACTTCACAGGGAAAGGTATATGAAAGAAGAAGCTTCTTCTACAATTTAAACATCACTACAATTTAAAATTAATAGTAAACTTAATTTTAATATTTTACATGTAATTTATTTCTTTGATGCAAAGCTGAATTTCAGCATTCATCATTCTAATATGCTGATCTGGTGTATTTAATATTGTAAAAAAAAAAAATTGGTCTGTGACATTTCTTTCAGGATTCTTTGATAAATTGAAAGTTCAAAAGAACAGCATTTATTTGAATCTTTTGCAACATTATAAATGGCTTGACTGTCACTTCTGATCAATTTAATGCATCCTTGCTCAAATAAAAGTACTAATTTCTATGTTGACCTTAACCAGGTAGGACCCAGGCTCCACTGTGCATGCCCAGTAGTGTCGTCCCTGTGTGATGGAAACATCAGCCACCAGGAGGTCAGAGGTGAGGTCACATGAGGTAAGAGCCCGATCAGCAGCCTGCAACAGGGTCATCCCAGGAACACTCCGGGCATATGTCTGCCCTTTCCCCAGCGCCACCCGCTCAGCATGTAGACCCCAGCGTGAATCCAGGCAGAAGGACAACACTGAGATAGAGGTATGCAGGAGAAATGGAGTGGAGGAGAGGGTTGGAAAGGTCAGGTCATAGGGAGCAGGACACAAAATGAAAAGAGGATGAGGAAGTGAACATATAAAAAGGAACAGAGAGGGGGGATATGTATGCATAAGTGTAAAAGAGAAGAAATGGGATTCGAAGAAAGTAGGGGAAACAGAGAGGACAGCAGGAACATTGTACATATTCCAGGACTCTAGGATTCAGAGGAGATCAAGCAGCTGATATATTCCAGTTAAACAGGAATACAAGTCAAAGAAACAGCATAGATAACGGGAGCAAGGGAAGGTGGAGAACAACAGGAAACATAAGGAGAAATAATACAGAGAGGAGAGCAAAAAGAGACGTGTCAGAGAGTTGTGGATATGCATGGAGAAAAATACTACCACAACAGAATTAATTGTATGAGAGAAAATGAGAAAGAGAAATATGACATGCATGTAATAAAACAACAAGGTTCAGTTTGATAGAATTGTGATATGGATGGGTGAATGAATGGATCAATAAGTCCATGGCTAGATGAATAAATTCATATGGATGATTAGATGGATAGAACGAATTAATCAGTCAATCAGTAAATAACTATGATACAGATGAATCAATGAAAAGTGAACAGACAAACAAACAAACATTAACAAAAATGAGGATGAATGAATTAATAATTCCGTGGAAATGTATCAGTTGATGGGTAAATGGAGGATGGATAGATGATATCTTGAGTGCATGAAATAATGAATGAATCAATGAATCATTCAATGGATGGATAGACAAAAGCAAACGAACAAAGACAAAAATAAGCAGAGGAATGAATGGAAGAATAAATAAATAAATAAATAAATAGATGAATTTATAAATGGAAAACTTCAAAATTGAGGATGTAAATTGTAAGTCGAAGAAGTAGAACGAGTGGAAAATATGCAATAATTTTACATCTTCAGTAATGTGAGAAACTGAGGAGCTGGAGGAAAAGTCTTATTTTAAAGGGGTTCAGATCCAAGTGCTTATATTTGCGTGTGTGTGTCTTACCTGGTGCAGGAGGTGTGTGTAGATACACCTCCTCACTGTACTCTCCAAACCCTGCCTTATTACAGCCTCGAACTCTCAGGATATACACACTGTCCATCTCTAGCTTATCAATCACTGCACTGGTCCCGCCCACATCATCCAGACGCTGCCATGAACAGTGTGTGCCATTACTTCCTGAGCTTCCTTCAGACAAGACTCTGCCCATAATGCTCCAGCACCGCCCACTTTCCTCAGATACTCCACTGAGTAGTGCCAGGCAGGGGCAGAGTCTTGTGGGAGGCGCCAGCACAAATAGAGCTGGTCATACGCCAAGGTCTTTTGAGTGTCAATCACAGGAGCCAATGGGGCTGCAGAAGGAAAATAATGGGTTGGATTAAATGTGAATTGAATGCATTATTGTATTTGACATAGAAAAGCAAGTTTTTATGAAAACCTTGTATAAAAGTCCATGCTGCTAAGCGCCTTGAGTTCTCTGGAGACGTCCATCTGAAAGTGTCGGAACGAGGGATCAGCAGATAGAGAGAAATGGTGTAGATTTTCTATTGCTTTAACCAGTCTGAGGGAAAAAAAGAGATAAAAATCAAGTTACTTGAATATACAGAAGCTTTCTTTGCACTAAGTGATCCTGTGTAACATAATATTACCACATTTATTTTGTGTTCCTTTTGAAAATGTTTCTATGGAAACACACAATAGGCTATTGTGGGATTCATATTTCATAAATGACCAGATTTGAACAATCACAGTAACCCACAAACATACACTCTAACCTGTTGTGCGTGACTCTGGCAGCCTGCACAAAGCATGACTGGTCAGTTTCCTTAAGCAGCTCTTGAGTGTATGTGAGCAGGCCTGCATTCTCCAATAGACTTTGTTTTTCAGAGAGCTGTGCATTCAGAGCCCCTGCCCGCTGTGCACGAGCTCCCTCCAGCAGCATGGCTAAGACCCCTGACGCTCCACCAGCACACTTCGCAATTCACTCACGCACTGATTGGACTGCTCCTTGGCCACTGCGCTGTTCACCTGAACACAGAGGAACACCGATTAAACAGGATAGAAGGGAATATAGCGTAACTGTAACTTTCTTTAAATATTCTCTTTTTTTACTATGTATAGTAGGAGACCTCATTGTGGCTTTTTAAATGTCAAATATTTTAATAATTTAATTAAAAAGTTTACTTTAATTTATATTTTACAATTTATATATTTAAAATATTTGCATTAAATTAATTACATTTAATAATAATAAAAAAAATCTATAATACTTATCAAAAATGTAATTGAATGTAATTGCATTGAATTTAATTTTGGTAATCCCTTCTGTCTCTTTTTTTTCTTGACAACAATTGCATTTATTTAGATGCAGAACATCTTCACGACCACATCAAATGGGAGACTTTTCAGATGTGCACCCCCAATTTTGCACTAGTGAGACGAGCTTGGTGACGAGGGAGGTTCAGTATACAGAGAACTGCAGTCAGATTAGATGTTGTCAGGCCATATGTTAGCAAAAAACTAATTTTCCTGTTATCAGCCATTATACTGTGCTCGTAGCATGTGCTCTTCAATTGCACGCACAAATGTGGCAACGCATTGTAGCCTATTATTTAATATTAAAGCACAAAAGAAACTACAAGCATGCAATGTCGTTAGTTAAGTTTTGAAGTTTCTAAAAAGGCGATTAATGCTGCCTTAAAACTGTGCCTGCAAGTATTTGTTATATATGAGTCACATTTAAGAACATGTCTCTGAAATGTAGTGTCCTGGAGAAAAGCACCGTCTCCCTCATCTAACACATCCAATTCAACTGGTCAGTCAAAATAACCTAATATCCCAGCTGATGTGATGTCTGTTAATCAAAGAACAAAAGAAAAAAAAGAGGAAATCAATCACTTTTGTAGCATTTAAGGATTCAACTAGATTTATTTTAGAATTTAGTGTTTGATAACTTTGTTCAATTTCTATATATCTACTACTTGCAGAAGGGCAAAGGGCAAATATGAGGTAAATATGACACTTATTATAATGGTCATTTAAGTTCACTTAAATTAAAAGTTGTTATTTTTTATAAGCTAATAAATGTTTCAATTGAAAGCTCTAAATTATACTGTAGTGCTGAATGGCTATAGTCAGTGGTTAAATTTTTTTTTTGGGGGGGGGGGGGGGGGGGGGGTCATGTGATACTCACCTTCAGTCATAAAAAGTTGCCATTAAACAAATATTGAAAATATTCTGCATTTATGCATATAAAAGTATATTAAAAACTTTAATGTTAGGTGGGATGAATCACCAATTAATACTATAATTTTTTTTTATCAATTCATTTTTTTAGATCAATTGACAGATTTATTTATAATTCATATTTTTTATTTTAAAAATATTTAAATGAAATTATGTTAAATCATAATAATAATAATATATATATATATATATATATATATATATATATATACACACACACACACACTTTTTTTCACGATTTACATCCTTATATTTGAATTGCTAAAAGTTTACAGCACCTGAAAAAAAACCCCACTCACATACCCTGAGATGTCTCACAAACACTGAAATATAATTAAAACACCAGTGCTGTGTACCTCAGTCTGAGCGATGCCACTCTCTACTTGGGGTGATCTGGGCCTGTACAGAATCCTGATTGGCGAAGACATAGTTCATCTCCTTGGTGATCTTCTCCTGTGATTTCATAACATGGAGAACTGACATTAAACTTCACAGGTACACAAGTTTGAGAATCCAGACACAGTATTTATTAAAGGGAAAATCCCACAAATGTAATCCAAAACAAGTCATAACACGGACAATTCCAAACAATGACAGAGTTCAGGCTGAGGCCAACAGAGTAATCCAGATAAACAGGCAGAACATCAAGACACAGAGAACCAGGATAAAAGGCTTAGAAATGCAGTTGTGAATACATAAAGATTTAATGATGAGGGATTTATTAAGGGAAAATGTAACCCCAAAAACAAGCAAAGGTCATAACAGGGCAGTGCAAACAATGACAAGAGTTCAGGGCTGAGGCAAACTGAGTAATCCAGATAAACAGGCAGAAGTCAAGAACCAGGGAAACAAGACGGGAGAGAACCGGGATAAAAGGCTTACCCTTATTTACACTGCACATGTTATGGCTCTTGCAAAGTTTTGTTCCATCCTCCACATGGTGCCAACTCACACCAGGAGCATTTCAGAAGTTAAGCGTCGGGATTCACAAGACTAAGTGATTTGCCTGTCCATCGTTGTTTTTCCTTGATTTTTTGTGTTATAACATGAGTATGCTGGCTAAATGTGTATGTTTTGTGTGGTTTAATTCTGTCTATTGTTGTGTTTTTTGCTATGTCCTACTTTTTAAGATAATTTAATTAAAAATCCAGTTATGAATGACAAGGATAAAGGTTGCTGTGTATAGTCGTCTAAAAAACATTCTCAGTTATCGTGTATGTATAATTCACATACAATTTCTGGCCTCCTGGCAAAGATATATTGATGTGAAATTTCTTTTTTTTAATTTAACAGGATTTTTTTATTTTAATTTAGTATTTATTGTGTGGCTTGGATGTGGCGTCTGTCAAAAATAGGCTAGCTGCCTATCTTTAGTGAAGCCGTGAAGTTCTGAAACATGCTGTGGCATGGCTATTGTAAACTAGAGTGGCTGTGATAAGCTCCAGTTGCCACTTCAGAGCCATAACACCACAGAAATGTGACATGTAGAACATATCCGCGTTTGTGCATCACACACAGGGTTGCCAACTCTCACGCTTCTGGCGTGACACTCACGCTTTCAGCATCAATCTCACGCTGAAGTCCATGCGTGAGTGTCACGCCAGATGCGTGAGAGTTGGCAACCCTGGGTGTGAAACTTTGAGGAATCTTATCCAAGCTGTAGGCTAGTCAGTATTGGTCAGTCTGTCGTATCTGACATAAAGGATCTGCAAATGAAACTGTGACCACAAACACCATTAACTTAAGTGAATTTGGTGGCAATAATCAGCAATATTTTATACACAAATAACTTTATTTTTTGAATGTTTCAATATGTGTTGACACAAATTGCTTATTTGAGTTTTTAATTGGTACAACAACATGGCATTGAGTTGTTAGAAAAGAAATGCATAGCGACATTATTGCTTGATAACGTCAGGAACTGATGAATCGGCTTTTTGAACCGGTTCAATTAGCCGATCTGTCCGAAAAGAACCGGTTCACAGAAATAAATCGGACTTTGCGTCACTATTAGAAATTCAGTTATCAACACTGACACAAGACTTAGCAATGAAAGACAGTGAGGGCTTATACAGAGTAAGCTAACCATGCTAATGGGACACAGGTGCAATCAATGAGTGCTGATGAGTGCAGGCAAAGGAAGACTGAGTGACAGAGGTATGGGATGGGATTATCATGTCAACCTTTTGACGGCAAATAAAAGAGCTTCAACACTGCCATCATCTGTATGAACATACATAATTAACTGCACTTGAAGCTTTCACAACTGAAAAATGAATTACCAAAACTCTACATGGCATCATCATGAAGATGAACTGTATGTTTATATGTGAAATTCAGGAGGGGACGTCGGATGTATCACATGGGGACATAATGACGTGTCCATAGATAGTAATATAATTTCCTTTGAGTATGACTATAAATCAGATTAAGGTAATCAAAAAGCTCTGTTTACATGGTAGATTCTTAATCGGATTATTGTCGTAATCGTGTTAAAATCCTGCTCTTTACCCCTGATCATTCAGAGCTGTGCAGAGCTTAGAAAAAAAATAACCCAAATAAATATTTTCTTTTATTCAGGAAAGAAGGAATGTTTGGCATATTTATAATGTTTATGGTCTAAAGAGTAAAGAGTGCATAAGATTAATGTCAGGAATGGATACCTTTAGTGTTTGGTAAGCCAGCGCAATAGGCATGATCTTGGTGTCCACTGTGGGCTCGACGGAGTTTACAAAGCGGGCATAAAAAATTCTGACATGACCTGCAGTAAAATTGCAACCTCTCCTGCTCATGCTCCACACACACTAATACCTGCATGTGAGTAA